>NW_027650147.1:0-155728 GCF_965287045.1 Carcharhinus amblyrhynchos
TGTCCAAATCGTTCTGGCAAAGTCAACTTTGAATCCGTGGCTGTTTGATTTTGGGACTGACTTGCCCAGTTTGTGTTCAATGATACTGCAGTAACTGAACAGAGATTCCTATCTCAGTTAATGAGCTATTTTAAACCTTCCCCCCTGTGTCAGTAAGAATGGTTAGATGCTAATGAAGGCCAGGCAGTTGCTTTGCTGTCACCAGGTTTCTCCTATTTCTCTTTACCGCCACATTGCCACTATTTGTTATGGTGTCAGCTCTGGATCCAGTGTTTTTAAAAATGAGCTGTCTCCCAGTGCAACCTGGTGTCAGGCTGAAAAGGCGGATGATAAGAAAGCAAACAGAAATGTGTTTCTTTTTCATGTTGGCACAGTGGTTAGCTCCAGGGACCTGGGTTCAATTCCCGGCTTGGGTCACTGTCTGTGTGGAGTTTGCACATTCTCCCCGTGTCTGCATGGGTTTCCTCCGGGTGCTCTGGTTTCCTCCCACAGTCCAAAGATGTGTAGGTTACGTTGATTGGCTGTGCTAAATTGCCCCTAGTGTCAGGGAGATTGTAAGGTTAATATGTGGGGTTACAGGGATAGGACTCGGGCTGAATGGCCTCCTGCACTGTAGGGATTTATTCTCTCGTTTAAATTCGGTTTTTCAGAAGCTGGACAATATAGTGCTGCTGGTAAAATGTCTGGAGCCGATCACATGATGACAGTTCTAGAAACTTCTCAGTAGTTTGAAAACGGACAAAGTTTATCTGATCAAACTGCTGGGGTGACTCTCCCTGCAATCCGACAAATCCAACAGACAGGATTAACCGAGCAGACATCGACACGGGCCAGCTGGACGAAGGCAGAGTTTTTGACTCTCCTCATTTCTAACGCTGTTGTTAATACTTGCACAGTTACAATTTATAAAGAGTTTTGATGAGGTTAGCTGAATAATTAACCTGAAATCACCATCGCACGACTGATGTTAGTGCTTTTGAATTCTGTTTTCAGGAGAGAAAACTGGACTCCAGGCTAACAGCCTGACTCCACCTTCCATCGCTCCCAAAGTCGGATCTCTGGAAAGAATCCTACATTTTGACTACAGGGTGAACTAATTCCCAAAAAGTGAGAATACTTTGGTTACATCTGCAACCATCTCACATGAGCTCCAAGGATCATGACCAGGAATTCTGCTAAATTCACCTGATAGAATCTTCACTGGAATGAATGTGAGTAATGCTGGCAAGGCCATCCCTAACTGGCCTGGAATGCAGTGTTTTCCTTGGATATTTCAGAGGGCAGTTCAGAGTTAACCATGTTGCTGTGGCCAGACCAGGTTAGGACAGCAGATTCCCTTCCCTCAAGGACATTAGTGAATCAATAATGGTTTTGTGGTAACTGTTACTGAGACTAGTATTATATCCCAGGGTCTCTGAATGGTATATAAAACCCAGCAGCTGCCAGGATGGGATTTGAACCCTTGTCCCCAGAGCAATAGCCTGGGATCCAGTGACACTCCCACTAGACCACTGTCCTTCCTCAGCAACCCCCCCGCCCCGCAACAGAAAAGTTAAAGCAAAGGCAATGCAAACTAAACTCTATCCAGGGTTCAGTCTTTTTAATCAGGTGAAAGGAATCCGATTGCAGTGTGACCCTTTCAAACATCTGATATTGAATTGGCCGTTCCCATGGCGAATGTATCCTGTCTCATTTCACTGACCCATTCCAATACAGTTTCAGTGAGGGAGCAGGTCTGTTTGGATTCTAATTCCTGGTGTACATAGAACATAGAACACTACAGCACAAACAAGCCCTTCGGCCCACAAGTTGCGCCGATCACATCAACACCCACCAATCCATAGACCTATCTATAACCCCCAATCCCATTAAATCCCATATACTCATCCAGAAGCCTTTTAAAAGACCCCAGCGAGTTCGCCTCCACCACCACTGACGGCAGCCGATTCCATTCACTCACCACCCTCTCAGTGAAAAACTTACCCCTAACATCACCTCTGTACTTGCTTCCCTGCACCTTAAGTCTGTCTCCTCTCGTAGCGACCATTTCAACCCGGGGAAATAGCCTCTGAGAATCCACCCTATCTATTCCTCTCAACATTTTATAAACCTCTATCAGGTTGCCTCTCAACCTTCGTCTCTCCAGGGAGAAGAGTCCCAGCTCCCTCAACCTATCTTCATAAGGCATGCCTCCCAATCCAGGCAACATCCTTGTAAATCTCCTCTGCACCCTTTCAATAGCTTCTACGTCCTTCCTATAGTGTGGTGACCAGAACTGCGCACAGTACTCCAAGTGGGGCCTGACAAGAGTCTTATAAAGTTGCAGCATTACCTCCCGACTCCTAAACTCAATCCCTCGATTTATGAAGGCCAGTACACCATACGCCTTCTTGACCACATCCTCCACCTGCGAGGCCGATTTAAGAGTCCTGTGGACCCGGACCCCAAGATCCTTCTGCTCCTCAACACTACCAAGACTCCTGCCCTTGATAGTGTACTCGTTCATCCCGTTGGTGTAAGCCCCAACTTGCCTCAATCTTTTCCAATCGAGCGACTCATCTTCAGGCAGCTTTTACAATAAGGTCATTGTTGCAGTTTGACAGAGGTACAGGTGACGGGTCGGTGCCCGTTGTCGGGTGGGTGACAGGTCGGTGCCCGTTGTCGGGTGGGCTGAGGTTTAAGGATGGATGTGAGAGTGAGTGACTGGAAGGTGGCAGCGCTGTTGTATAATACATTCACAACAACATCAAATAGAATTTACACAGAGTTTGAAAAAGTAATTATCCAATTTAAATCAGCGGAATGAATATCCAGAAATGCAGGTGAAAGTGTTGGTCTTTCATTAATCCAATAAGGATTGGTCCAGAGCTGAGTCTTTGTGAAGTTTTGTGGGCAGCAAGTGAACTGTGTGTGTTGTGAATCAGGTCAGTCACTGTATGTAATGTTAATTTTAGACTGGGGAAAGGCTGGGGAGTGAAACTGTCGATAGTAGTCATGATGTGGGTATGCCGGCGTTGGACTGGCGTAAACACAGTAAAAAGTCTGACAACACCAGGTTTTAGTCCAACCTATTTATTTGATAATATTCTCACTAGCTTTCGAGGGGACAGCCTCTTTGTCGGGTGAATCACCTGACGAAGAGGCTGTCCCCTCGAAAGCTAGTGAGAATATTATCAAATAAATAGGTTGGACTAAAACCTGGTGTTGTCAGACTTTTTACTGAGTGAAACTGCTGCAGGGTTTGTGAAGATTGGTGCCACTTTCCCTGTGCTAATCATAGAATCCCTGCTCTGCAAAAGAGGCCATTTGGCCCATCGAGCCTCTACTGACAACAATTGCACTCAGGCCCTATCCCCATAACCTCACGCATTCATCCATTGGTTCCCCTGACACACACGGGCAATTTAGTGCGGCCAATCAACCTAACCAGCACACCTTTGGACTGTGGGAGGAAACCGGAGCACCCGGAAGAAACCCACACCGACACGGGAGAATGTACAAACTCCCACACAGACAGTGAATCCACAAGCTGGGAATTGAACCCAGGTCCCTGGCACTGGTGAGGCAGCAGTGCTAACGCACTATGCCACCACGCCACCCCATGGTGCCATTTTGGTCTGTGTTCACTGTTTAACATTTCCAACAATCTATTTTCAACAGTGTGAACAATCTGAATATCAGATAGCAGCCAATGTGTGAGTAAGTATTGGCTGCTGGAAACACCTCATTATATCAGCATGAACTGCAGAATGGAAAGTGTTTGGATAATTTTAGCCTGGAAGCTGATGATGTAGATTACTGTTCACTGGTTCAATTCACAATCTTGGCACATCATTATCAATCGCAACTCACAAAACTCCTAATTAAGCAACTTAAAATAACACCAACCAGGATCCAGATATCTGATGTGTCTTTGCAAAAATAGCTCAGAAATATGTTACTGTTTTTAAAAATGGGGGAGGTGGTGTCGGCAATGGGGGGGGGGGGGGACGGGGGGGAGGTGGTGTCGGCAATGGGGGGGGACGGGGGGAGGTGGTGTCGGCAATGGGGGGTGGGGGGGACGGGGGGACGGGGGGAGGTGGTGTCGGCAATGGGGGGTGGGGGGGGACGGGGGGGAGGTGGTGTGGGCGATGGGGGGGTGATGGGGGGAGGTGGTGTGGGCGATGCTGTTTGATTTTGGCCTTTCTGGTGAGTCCAATAGACAGAGTCAGAAAGCCCACACCAGTGGGATAAAGTCGGAGGAGTTTATTTGATGGTAAACACAGCAGCTTTGGTGTTTTGCCCCTTGACCGGCTGATTGGAGGGTTCTGCTCCAATGGATACAGATCTTGGCCAAGCAATGAATTCAACTTGAAAAGTCACCATCACCATCAGCCAGTCCGGCCCCGGGATAACATCCTGTACAGATCCTGTGCTGAGAATCCGGGAAGGTGTTTTGTGGTATTTACACTATTGGGAATTCCGGATATTACTGGCAGGGTTTGGAAATGGAGAAATTTAACATGAGATTCCCTGAAAGCAGTTTGTGTTTGTGGATTGTACAGAAAACCAAAGTGCTGAATAATTCCTGCAGCTTTAATAATGTCCCAGTGTCAATGGTCACCAACAAATTTATTCTTCAGTTTACCCGCCAGGGTGACCTCTGACCTCATGGTGATGTGACCTCTGACCTCACGGTGATGTGACCTCTGACCTCACGGTGACTGCACTGAGTTCCCAGGTGGTGACAGTGACAGGAGTTTGGGAATCCCTGAATAACCCCATTCATCCAACATCTCTCTCTGGGACCCTGGGACACTACCCCATCTCTCTCTCGGACACTGGGTCCTGTTCCCCCCCACGTCTCTCTGGCATGCTAACTCTCCACCCTCCCCCACCTGTCTGGGACTGTCTCTTCGCACCCCCCCACCCCCCCCCCTCACTCCTTGTCTCTGGGACACTAGCTCACCACACCCTCCCCACTCTCTGGGACACTGTCTCTTCCCCCCCCACTGTCACCCCTTCTCTCTGGGACACTAGCTCTCCACGCCCCCACATCCCCACCTCCCCCACCTCTATCTGGGACACTGGCTGTCTACCCCCCCCCCCCCCCACCCAGTCTCTGGGTCACTGGCTGCTCCTGGCTCTGGGCCAGTGGGTCCTAAGGCAGGTGTTACTGAAGCTATCCAAGCCCCTGTTAGCCTGAGTGTGTTCAGTCCTTTCTCTGTAAATAAACTGGTACACACATTGAGAACCCACTGCAGGGTATCCTTACCCTGTCTGCTGTGTGTGTGACACTGAACCCAGGGACCTGGGAGGAGCTGCAATGGAATATCTCTGTTCTTCAGCTGAATGATCCTGGTACAGGGAGTATTTCCCGGGATCACTCAGTAACTGTGTGGTCACAGTTAGGGATGAGAGAGTGGAGACAAGGTAATTAATTAATTGCTCAACTGTTTCCGAGAAGGAGGCAGAGTGAAATCTCTGAACCTGCAGCATTCCCTCCATGTGACCCACTGTGAAATTGTCCTGGTCGCTTTTAACGTGGTTAGATCCACAATTTGGGATTAATATGGCTCCCATTTCTCCTGAGGATAACAGATTCATTTCCTTTGGAACGAGAGAAACTGAGAAATGGGCTTTGGGGAATAGAATCCCTGTATGCTACAGCCTGTAAAGGAACAAGTGGGATTAGAGTATAGATTAGCTTTAAACTGGACAGGTTTAATGGGCTCCATGCTGGAGAGCTGATCACACAGTTCCTGCAGTCTGACTGTCTGATCATCCTCTCCTGTGTAATATGCTCTACAATCTATTCTGTCGCCAAGGTGATTGTTACCAGGGATCTGGCAATGCTCACTGTTGGATTGCCAATTCCATATTTCCACTCAATTTGTAAGCTTGCTAATTACAATGATGTTCGCTGATGCCCATCCATGGACAGATTTCCCTGGGCAAATCCAATCTGAACTCCATTCTCTCTCGGTTTTTAGTGAATTTTTATTGTTGTCAGAGAGTGGGAAGATGGGGCAAAGTTCAAAAGCGTGTGGGTCAGGTGGATTGGCCATGCTAAATTGCCCCTTTGTGTCAGGGGGACTAACTAAGGTAAATGCATGGGGTTATGGGGATAAGGTCTGGGTGGGATTGTGGTCAGTGCAGACTTGATGGGCCAAATGGCCTTATGCACTGTAGGATTCGATGATTCTATGAAATGGTGCAGTTTTTGTTCTGAAGTCTCTCTGGCAATGTTGCTGGTGCAGACACTCCGGCTGTATGGTCTGAGTAAGGTGTCTCCGATTGGGATCCTCACTCCTGTTGTTTTCCAATGGGATCCTCCTCTTCCCCATCCTGTCACTGACTGTTCAGATTGAAAGAACCAATTGGCAGCAGCTTGTTCTGGGGTATCCCTCAGCTCAGAGGAGAACACCACTCTGAGCAGGAGGCAAATACAGGTTTCAGAAACTGAAGGATTGCCCAATCCAGACTAAGGCTGATTTGGAAACTACATTCAGAAAATTGTTTATGTAAAGAAAATTCTCCAGTGTGTTTTCTAATCATTGTTGTAACGTAGATATCGCTTGAAAGTCTGGCATTTATTGTCCTGAGGGTGAGCTATCTTCCGGAAAAGGCAGGAGAATGGGGATGAGAAAAATGTCAGCCATGGTTGAATGATGAAGCAGACTCGATGGGCCGAGTGGCCTGATTCTTATGGTCTAACCCATCTGCTGATGTTTGTTCAGTGAAAGTTCCAAGGCAGGATGGTGTGTGTCTTGTAGTATAAGGGAGTTTGGCAGAGCGAGGGTTAGTGTTGAATTGGAGAACGGTATGAGATAGAGAGTTACATGACGGTGAACTGAGTGCAGTGTGAGATGGTACTGAGTTAATCAATGGAGATGTATTTCACTGAGTTGTGAATAAACTCCAGCTTTCTTCAGACCTCAGAATCTCACAACATGAAAAGGAAAGAAATTCAAGTCCTGCCCTGACTGAGGGACAGAGAGACTGGAGATTTGTCTCAATAACTCCAGTAAAGGTGTGGAGGCTGAGGGACAGAGAAAGATTGGAGGTAAAGCAATAGGGAGTTCCAAGCTGTGAGTGGATAATGGAGCTCCAGATAACTCAATTACAGAACTGAAAGAAGAGAGATTTGGCCAGAGACAAACCTGGCCAATGGTGAGAGCTAAACGAGAGACAAGGACAAAACTCTGATGCAAACAGAGAAATAAGATTGGAAAATCTTAATGGAATTGGAAGATTAAGAAACATAAGCTTCATACAGAGTATGTATCTGTGGAAATGAATGATGGACTAAAAGCTCCAGTTCACCAAGTTATTGAAAGGATCCAGTTATGTGCGTTTCTGTTGGAGTTTGAGACAATGAAAACATCACCCAATAATAGAGTTTTGACACTTCAGGAGGAAGAGGAGAACCTTGGGGACAACAATAAAAAGCTGAACATTTTCAGCTCCAACCTGACAACAAAGGAGTTCTCAACTCTTCCCACAGCCCACCCATGGGGTAGGAGAAGGAAGAGGCTGAGAAAGTATTTGCAGATGTGCAATTCTCACTTGTCTTGAAGGCAGTGCAGAGGAACTGGGTGCTGCTCAGAGAATCACCTGTGAAAAAAGAGTTTGCTCCTAAAAAAAAATCAGAATTTGACAAACTTCAAAATCTCTCTCGATTTGTGAAAATGTGAGAAGACCCGGTGTATCAGAGTTAATCAAAACTGCAGAAATCCTTATCCTGGATGATCTTGAGTATTTTGGTGGTTAAACAAGATTTTTGAAGGAAAGTAGAGAGAAATTTCCAATATACAAGGTGGTGAGACTTGGACTCCATCGGTGAGTTTGTGTGTGTGGGGTGGGAAACAGGAAATGATGGGGAGGAGTTGGAGGAGCAGGGGCTGGAATGGGGATCTGCCTCGAACACTTTATCCCATTGGTTAATCCTCCCATGAGCTTGGCAGACGTTAATGTTTCGTTGTGTTCTGTTGATGAGTGGGTCGGGTAACAGATACCAAACAGGGTAAAGAGCCTGACTGATTCCTCACCCTTCCCTCTCCCATTCACACCCCCCCCCCCCCTTCTTCCTCACCTCAGACCCTCAAGCTAATGTTCCCTAGGTCAATGCAGATAAAACCATAGGTTGTAGGACAAAAGTAGGCCATTCAGCCCATCGAATGCTCTGCCATTCCATGAAATTGTGGCTGATCAGATCATCCTGAACTCCACTTTCTCACTGTATCTCCAACCCTGGATTCCCTTACTGATTACAAAATCTGTCTGTCTCAGCCTTGAACACACTTAATAACCCAGACTCTGCGATAAAGGATTCCCCGTAACCCCATTCATTCACCAAGGCCAGTCCACCTAACTAACTAGTCCAAGGGTCCAACGTGAAACATTGGGAAGGTGATGGCCTCGTGGTACTATCACCAATCTATTCATCCAGAAACTCAGCTAATATTCTGGAGAACAGGGTTCAAATCCCACCACAGGAGATGGTGGAATTAAGAATCTACTGATGATGACCATGAGTCCTACCCTCGAGGGAAAGAAATTCCTCCTCAGCTCTGTTTTAAACGGGTGACTCCCTTACTCAGTATGTTCTGGTCTTTATTGTGTGCCTCGATCACGGTCCTGCAGCCAGCAGTTGCCTTGTACACAGTGGCTTTGGCCTGTGATGACTGGTGTGTGACATTTCACTCTGGCATCTCCCAGTGTTAATCCCTGACCTCCTCACCAATGACACTGCATTAATCCTGGGGGAGGATTTGTTTTCTTTACAGTAAATTCCAATGGAAATCAATTCTAATTCCCGTAGAAAGACAATCAGGAGTTAATGCAGCTCCTGGAACTGATAGTTATTTTATTCCAAATGTAGATTTACGGAGGAGAGTCTATGGAAGTTGGTGATTTGATGGTGAAACTGGTTGTGTTTTTAAAGCACCAATGTGCTTGCTGTGAATACAGAATATTTAACGAAATGATCAGAGGAAATGTATCAGATCCACCAGCAATTGGTGGTAAATGTGGCTCTGGCTAACAATCCAGCCAAACATTCAGTTTGAACAAACTAGTTTTTATTCTTTTATTGGACATGGGCATTTAGTGCCCATCCCTAATTGCCTTAACCTGAGCAGCTTGTGAGCCTATTTCAGAATCCCCACATTGCTGTGACTCTGGAGTCACGTGTAGGCCAGACCAGGTAAGGACGGCAGATTTCCTTCCCTAAAGGACATTAATGGACCAGATGGGTTTTTCTGACAATGGTTTCATGGTCATCAGTAGATTCTTAATTCCGCATTTTTTTTATTGAATTCAAATTCCACCATCTGCTGTGGTGGGATTCGAACCCGGGCCCCCAGAACATTAGCTGAGTTTCTGGATGAATAGTCTAGCGATTATACCGTGAGGCCATCACATCCCCAACATTTCACATTGAATCCCTTGACTAATTAGTTAGGTGGATTGGCCACGCTAAAATTCCCCTTAGTGTCCCAAGGTTAGGTGGATTGGTCATGATAAACAAACGGGGATAGGATAGCCCTGTTAGAGAGTTGGTGCAGATTCAATGGGCTGAATGGCCTCTTCTGCGCTGTAGGGATTCTATGGCTAAGGAAAATCAATGGAATGGGTACTGAAGAAGGTTTTGCAGGATAGAGGGCAGTCTCAGGTGGAGTTCTTTACTCCAGTCTCTTCCTCTTCCCCCTTTTATTCTTGTTGTTTTTCCACAATTTATCCAAATTAATTTTGACAGAGACATGTTTTCCTACTCCCTCTCTCACCTTCCCTGTCTTTGTTTAAACCTATGGTTCTGTGACTAACTTTGCAGCTGAATATCTGTGTCCAAAGAGTGAAAGCAGAGTTCCTCTGGTACTGTGAGAGGAGAGAGAGAGAGAGGGGAAATCTTCACAGGCTGAGTCTGAGCTGGATTCACAAGCTGACCTGAGAGATGAAAATAACTCTTCAGTTGACTGTGTGAGAGAGCGTGCAGCTCACTGGGCTGATTTCAAATCCACACCTCAGGACAGAAGCAGCATTTAACCCCATTGCTGTCTTCTTCAGAAGAAAACTCTGATAGGCCAACCTTAAACACACTGAAACTCACCACAGGAAGGGATTCTGTGAACTGAGTGAATCAAGGTGTCACACATTGTGAATGAGTGTGTTTATAGGGCTGTCTATATTAACCTGGACAATTTCCCCTCCATCTCTGAGTCCCTCTTTGTGATGTTGTGTAGACTATGATGAGGCCAAGTTAGAGAGAGGCAGAGACTATCACAATCTATCCTCATTGTCTTTATGATAATCACTGTCTAACTGTTTCTTTAAGTGTAAATACATCACTGTGTCACAAGGCACAGCAGTTAGCACTGCTGCCTCACAGCACCAGAGACCCAGGTTCGATTCCCAGCTTGGGTGACTGTCTGCGTGGAGTCTGCATGTTCTCCCCGTGTCTGCGTGGGTTTCCTCCGGGTGCTCTGGTTTCCCCTCCGTCCGAGTGATGTTAGGGTGCATTGACCATGATAATTGGCCCACAGGATGTGCAGATTAGTGGGATTATGGGAATGGAGTCCATGTGAGATACTCTGTTGGAGAGTTGGTGCAGACTCAATGTCCAAATACCTCCTGTGGCCCTGTAGGGATTCAATAAACACTTACAGTACATTTCATAGAAAATCCCAGAAAGCTCAGCTTGTCCACCAGGGTCTAAAAAACAAGGAAAGGCTTTCATTTATTCAGCACTTAGCCCTGTGGGAAATGTAACACACAGCAAGATCCCACAGTGTAAGACTGTCTGCATAATTTACTTTCAATGAGGGATGATAAAAAGAGAAATGAAAGTGCTAATGGAGATACTTCACCACTTCTGATAAAGTTTACAATGTTTTTCTGTTCTTTGTAGAGAATTGTTTTATAATATCATTTAAAAAAATGTGGAAAACTCAGGTAGCTTCTGTGAAGGGAGAATCAGAGGGAAAATGGCCAACAATTTCCCACTCTCTCTGTCGTGGGGGTTGTAGCGGTGAGATGGAAATTTCAGTGGACCGTTTAAAGTCAGGTTGAGTTTAGGGGGGAATTTCTGGTCTTGGAATGTGCCGGAGAATCCCACTCAGTTTGATCTGTTAAACTTCCAGGAACTTTGTTTCTCAGAGCCTGGCAGACAAGCCCAGCTTTCCGGGAATTTCTGTGGAATGTGCTCTAAGGGTTTATCCAGTGAGGTGAAGGAAAGCAGAACTCCATCTTTACACAGTTAGATTTATTCGCCAAATGAAATGTTACAAGCCTACATCTCCAAGCCTGACTCACCACCATAAATATCTGCTGAAATATTCAATGTCCCATTATCTATTTCTTCCAAGCCTTAAGTTAATCATCGAATCCTACAGTGCAGAAGGAGGCCCATGTGGTCTGCGCTGACCACAATCCCACCCAGGTCCTATCCCCATAAGCGCATGCATTTACCCTAGCGAGTCCCCTTGACACTAAGGGGCAATTTAGTTTGGCCAATGCACCCAACCTGCACATCTTTGGAGCGTGGGAGGAAACCCATGCAGAAATGAGGAGAATGTGCAGACTCCACTCACAGTGACCCAAGCCAGGAATCGAACTTGGGTCCCTGGCACTGGTGCTAACCACTGTGCCACCGTGCTGTCTGTAACAATAATGATGTGACTTGGATAAGCTGAGTTTTATTCCCAATTTCCAGCACCCGCGATGTTTTGTTTCTGTGTTTATTTGTTTTATTTCTGATTTCTGCCGAGCTCTGAATCCTTGTGTGAATGTGGAGATCCTGCAAATGAAGGAAGAGAAATCCCTCGACCAGCTCATAAAGTGTAAACACTGAAGATCAGAAATCTCTGCGTCCTTGTGATTCTCTGCTCAACTCCGAGACTCCCTCCATCTGCTGCTGTTGATTAAGGGAGGTGAGTGTTAGAAATCAGGAAATTATAGACCTGTTAGCTTCACATCTGTTGTTGGGAAGTTATTGGAATTTATAATGAAGGGCAGAATGATTGAGTACTTAAAGAAATTTGAGCTGATTAAAGAAAGCCAATGTGGATTTGTAAAGATTAGGTCACGTATAAAAAAACCCTAATTGAATTTTTGGAGCAAGTTGCCAAAATATCATTGGATGGAATGTGTTCAGAATTCCAAAAGGCAGCCAGTAACGTTCCACATGACAAACTGCCGGATCCAATCAAAGCAGGTGGAACGGAAAACAAATTCTGGAGCTTGCTGGATAATGGGTCTGGAATCGAATTGGAAACTAGGCTGAAAGGATTGAATTTTTTTTTAGCTGGTTGTGGAATGTGGGTGTCGCTGGCTTGGCCAACATTTATTGCCCATCCCTAATTGCCCTTGGGAAAGTGGCAATGAGCTTCTTCCTGATCAGCTGCATGGTGTAGGTACTCCCACAGTGCTGTTAGGGAGGATTTTGACCCAGTGACACTGAAGGAATGGTGATTTATTTCCAAGTCAGGATGGTGTGGTGGTATCTGCTGCCCTTGTCCTTTCAGACAGTAAAGGTCGTGGGTTTGGAAGGTGTTGTCAAAGAAATCTTGATGAGTTGCATCTTGGAGCTATTCGCTATATTTATTAATGACTTGCATAACACAACAGACAGTCAAATATCCAATTCTGCTGATGACGCAAAGATTGGTGGTAAAGTAAGTAATGTAGATCGAAGCATTAAATGAGTAACAGACAGTGATGAATGAAGTGAATGAGAGACTACAGTCAATAATTTCAGCATCATCAAATGTGAGGTATTACTGAAATAACAAAAAGCTAGCAAGACGTGAGGTTCAAAGAGATTGTACAGATCAATGTAGACAATACACAGATGTTTGAGTTCAGTGCAAGAACAATCCAAAAGATGAATGGAATGTTAGCCTTTATACCGAGAGGGTGTAAATATAAAGAGGAGGAAGCTTTGCTGCCGCTCGATTGGGTCTGATCAAAAACACTGCAAACCCTTGTATTCAGGAGATATAAAGGGTGGATTAGGTTAAGTTGCTTTTGTGAGCAACAGCTAATATCTTACAATCTATAAACCATTTTCCAAAATAATTCTGGCAGAACAATAGGTTTCTCTGGTTCCTGGCCTCTAACTTGTATTGAGTCAGATTTTAGACTGGAATTTACAACATCCAGTGACACTGAGGCTTTTCACCACAATGTTCAAACTCTTGTGTCTACATCCCAAAGAGGCTAATTATAAAGATGGATTTAAGGAATAATTTGCGGGTTGATATTAATTTGGCCAAATTGTTTCAAAAACCTGCTTAGTTCATGAACGATGATAAGGGTGACACAGTGATTAGCACTGTTGCCTCAGCACCAGGGACCCAGGTTCGATTCCCAGTTTGGGTCACTGTGTGTGCAGAGTTTGCACATTCTACCCATGTCTGCGTGCGTTTCCTCCTCCAGTCCAATAGATGTGCGGGTTAGATTGATTGGCTATGTTAAGTTGCCCCTTAATGGCAGGGGGATTAGGATCTAAGTGGGACTGTTGCCATTCAGCCCATTGAGTCTGCACTGACCTCTTTCTGAATGACCCAGGAACAACAAACCTCCTTCACCTGAGGAAGGGACAGCCAGCGCTAGTGCTACTGGCTTTTGCAACCAAATAAATGTTGGACTTTAACCTGGTGTTGTGAGTCTTGCTGTGTTTACCCCAGTCCAACGCCGACATCTCCACATCATCATTGACTGTGGCCAGGATGTAACTCTCTCTACTTCCAGAATTCCCACATGATTTGTCATTCTTTAAGTAGACAAAACATTTCAAGCGTTGAGTTGCACAGAAATAACTTTGTCCAAAAAGACAGAGCAGGCATGAAATGTTGTGTTGGGTGATTATTGGGTTAAATGATGACCCCTTGTCTCCCCACCCCCTCCCCTTGGGTGAATTTGAATCTGGTGTTGTGTGTGTCTGATGATGGTCTGAGTGACATCACGTCAGGAGGGATATTTGGAATGTTGTTGCCCAGATACGAATATCTGGATGCTTCCATCCAGAACTCAAAGGAGTGAATTTGCCTATTCTGCCTGCCATGGGAATGGTGATGGAGCAGCCAAACTAAGGGAGGGACAGGACTGGCAGCTCAATGTTCCAGGGTACAGATTGAAAGATAGAACAGGAGGTAAGAGAGGAAGGGGGAGTTGCACTTTTGATGAGGGAAAACATCACGGCAGTACTGAGAGGGGATATACCCGAGGGTTCGCTCACTGAGTCGCTACGATAGAACTGAGAAATAAGAAGGGGGAAATCACTTTGATAGGGTTGTACTATAGGCCCCCAAATAGTCTGCGGGGAATTGAGAAGCAAATATGTGAGGAGATTACAGATAGCTCCAAGAAAAATAGGGTGGTAATAGTCAGAGATTTTAACTTTCCCAACATTGACTGGGACGGCAATGGTATTAGAGGGTTTGGATGGAGAGAAAATTGTTGAGTGTATTCAGGAGGAATTTCTCATTCAGTATGTGGATGGCCTGACTAGAGAGGGGCAAAACTTGACCTCCTCTTGGGAAACAAGGAAGGGCAGGTGACAGAAGTGTTAGTGAGGGATCACTTTGGGACCAGTGACCATAATTCCATTAGTTTTAAGATAGCTATGGAGAATGATAGGTCTGGCCCAAGAGTTACAATTCTAAATTGGGGCAAGACCAATTTTGATCAGGCAGGAACTTTCAACAGTTGATTGGGGGAGTCTGTGGGAAGGCAAAGGAACATCTGGTAAGTGGGAGGCTTTCAAAAGTGTGTTAACCAGGGTTCAGGGTAAACACATTCCTGTTAGAGTGAAGGGCAAGGCTGGTAGAAGTAGGGAACCTTGGATGACTCGGAATATTGAAGCCCTGGTCAAGAAGGAGAAGAGGCACATGACATGCATAGACAGCTGGGATCAAGTGAATCCCTTGAAGAGTATAGGGAGTGTAGGAGTAGAGTTAAGAGAGAAATCAGGAGGGCAAAAAGGGGACACGAGATTGTTTTGGCAGATAAAGCAAGGGAGAATTCAAACAGCTTCTACAAATACATAAAGGGCAAAAGAGTAACAAGGGAGAGAGTGGGGCCTCTTAAGTGCAGATGGAGTTCCTTATGTGTGGATCCACAAGAGATGGGTGAGATCCTAAATGAATATTTCTCATCAGTATTTACTGTTGAGAAAAGCATGGATGTTAGGGAACTTGGGGAAATAAATAGTGATGTCTTGAGGAGCGTACATGTTACAGAGAAGGAGATGCTGGAAGTCTTAAAGCGCATATAAGAACATAACATAAGAAATAGGAGCAGGAGTAGGCCATCTAGCCCTTCGAGCCTGCCCCACCATTCAATAAGATCATGGCTGATCTGAAGTGGATCAGTTCCACTTTCCCGCTTTCTCCCCATAACCCTTAATTCCCTTGTCTATCAGAAACCTATCTACCTGTGTCTTTAATATATTTAGCGAGGCAGCCTCCACCACTTCAACGGGCAGAGAATTCCAGAGATTCACCACCCTTTGAGTGAAGAAGTTCCTCCTCAACTCCGTTCTAAACTGGCCCCCCTTTATCTTGAGGCTGTGCCCTCTGGACCTGATGAAGTGTATCCTAGGACATTGTGGGAGGCCAGGGAGGAAACTGCAGATCCTCTAGCCGAGATATTTGAATTATCGATAGTCATGGGTGAAGTGTCAGAAAATTGGAGAGTGGCAAATGTTGTGCCTTTGTTTATAAAGGGCTGCAGGGAAAAGCCTGGGAATTACAAGCCAGTGAACCTCACATCTTAAGTGGGTAAACTGTTGGAAGGTATTTTGAGAGACAGGATCTACAGGTATTTAGAGAGACAAGGACTGATTAGGGACAGTCAGTATGGCTTTGTGAGTGGAAAATCATGTCTCACAAATTTGATTGAGTTTTTTGAAGGTGTAACCAAGGAGGTCAATGAGGGCAGTGCAGTTGATGTTGTCTACATGGACTTTAGCAAGGCCTTTGACAAGGTACCACATGGTAAGTTGCTGCATAAGGTTAAATTTCACATGATCCAGGGTGAGGTAGCCAAACGGATACAAAATTGGCTTCTTGACAGAGGCCAGAGGGTGGTTATAGAGAATTGTTGTTCAAACTGGAAGCCTGTGACCAGCGGTGTGCCTCAGGGATCAGCGCTGAGTCCATTGTTATTTGGATGAGAATATAGGAGGATGATTAGTAAGTTTGTAGATGATACAATTGGTGGCATAGTGGACAGTGAAGAAAGTTATTTCCGATTGCAACAGGATCCTGATCAATTGGGCCAGTGGGCTGATGAATGGCAGATGGAGTTTAATTTAGACAAATACGAGGTGATGCATTTTGGTAGATTGAACCAGGGCAGGACTTACTCAGTTAATGGTAGGGTGTTAGGGAGAGTTACAGAACAAAGAGATCTAGGGGTACATGTTCATAGCTCCTTGAAAGTGGAGTCACAAGTGGGCAGAGTGGTGAAGAAGGCATTCGGCATGCTTGGCGTCATCGGTCAGAACGTCAAATACAGGAGTTGGAATGTCTCATTGAAGTTGTACAACACATTGGTGAGGCCACACTTGGAATACTGTGTACAGTTCTGGTCATCCTATTATAGAAAGGATATTATTAAATTAGAAAGCGTGCAGAAAAGATTTACTAGGATGCTACCGGGACTTGATGGATTGGATTATAAGGAGAGGCTGGATAGACTGGGACTTTTTTCTCTGGAGTGTAGGAGGCTGAGGGGTGACCTTACAGAGATCTATAAAATAATGAGGGGCATAGATCAGCTAGACAGTCAATATCTTTTCCCAAAGGTAGGGGAGTCTAAAACTAGAGAGCACAGGTTTAAGGTGAGGGGGAGAGATACAAAAGTGTCCAGGGGGCAGTTTTTTCACACAGGGTAGTGTGTGTTTGGAACAAGCTGCCAGAGGCAGTAATAGAGGTAGAGACAATTTTGTCCTTAAAAAAGCGTTTAGGCAGTTACATGGGTATGATAGGTATAGAGGGATATGGGCCAAATGCGGGCAATTGGGATTAGCTTAGAGGTTTTAAAAAAAACTGGCAGCATGGAGAGGTTGGGCCAAAGGACCTGGTTCCATACGTAAACCTCTATGACTCTATCTCCCCTGAGTAGGATCCGAGGGCCCAGCCTCAGAATAAAGAGATGATCCTTTAGAACTGAGATGAGGAGGAGTTTCTTCAGCCAGAGGGTGGTGAATCTATTATTTAAATGGTAAAAATTGCAGCATGTTGCTGTACAGAGGGACCTGGGTGTCCTCGTGCAGGAAGCTCAAGGAGTTGGTTTGCAGGTGCAGCAGGTAATTGAGAAAGCAAATGGAATTTTGTCCTTTATTGCTAGAGGGATAGAGTTTAAAAACAGCAGGGTTATGGTGCAGCTGTATAAGGTGCTGGAGTACTGTGTACAGTTTTGGTCTCCTTACTTGAGTAAGGATATACTGGCACTGGAGGGTGTGCAGAGGAGATTCACTAGGTTGATTCTGGAATTGAGAGGGTTGGTTTATGAGGAGAGACTGAGTAGACTGAGGCTATACTCATTGGAATTCAGAAGAATGAGGGGAGATCTTATCGAAACATATAAGATTGAAAGGAATAGATAAGATAGAAGCAGGGAAGTTGTTTCCACTGGCGGGTGAAACCAGAACTAGGGGGCATGGCCTCAAAATAAGGGGAAGCAGATTTAGGACTGAGTTGAGGAGGAACTTCTTCACCCAAAGGGTTGTGAATCTGTGGAATTCCCTGCCCAGTGAAGCAGTTGAGGATACCTCACTGAATGTTTTTAAGGCAAGGATAGATAAATTTTTGAACAGTAAAGGAATTAAGGGTTATGGTGAGCGGACGGGTAAGTGGCGCTGAGTCCACAAAAAGATCAGCCATGATTTTATTGAAGAAAGAAATAGGTGCTTAAATAAAAGGCAAAAAAACTGTGAATGCTGGAATCAGAAACAAAAACAGAAAACAGAGGAAAACCTCAGCAAGTCTGACAGCCTCTGGTGAGAGAATAGGGCCAATGTTTTCAATCTGGGTGGCACTTTGTCAGAGATCGGTTCCTGATTGGTAATGGGTTTAAGAAACATATCAGCCAGAATTGAATGGCAGAACAGACTCAATGGGGCGAATGGCCTAATTCTGCTCCTATATCTTATGGACAATAAATTGGGGGTTTTGTTTTAAGACCCAGTCAGGAAATGATTGCTTTGAATGTTTTACGAGGAGTTCAGAGTGGATCTGATGGCACTATCACGGAGTGTGAAGATGCTTTCTGGTCGAAGTGTGTCATCCGACAAGTTGATAATGGCCTTCCCTACAACGACAAGTTCCATCCCACTATCAGACTCACCATGGACTACTCTCCAGAATCGGTTGTGTTCTTGGAATTTGCATCACCATCCACCAGGTACACTGTAAATACTCGTGCAACTCGGCCAACCTTGTCTACCTGATACACTGCAAGAAAGGATGTCCCGAAGCATGGTACATTGGGGAGACCATGCAGACACTACAATAACAGATGAATGAACATCGCTCGACAGTCACCAGGCAAGACTGTTCCCTTCCTGTTGGTGAACACTTCAGTGGTCACGGGCATTCAGCCTCTGACCTTCGGGTAAGCATTCTCCAAGGCGGCCTTCACGACACACGACAGCGCAGAGTCGCTGAGCAGAGACTGATAGCCAAGTTCCGCACACATGAGGACGGTCTCAACAGGGATCTTGGGTTCACGTCACACTATCTGTAACCCCCACGACTAGGCTTACAAAATCTCTCAAACTGTCCTGGCTGTAGACAATACACATGTTTTTAACCCTCTCTCCACTCACATTCCAACCATGATTTTGTGTCTTTCTGTTTGTGAATAGAACTCCCAATGAAGGAGCAGTGCTCCAAAAGCTGGTGGCTTTTGCTACCAGATAAACCTGTTGGACTTTAACCAGGTGTGAGACTTCTTACAGTGTCCAACTGAACCACCAGTGCTTAGACTAGGCTGCTACTTAGCAAATGTATGTCTTTAAAAGCTGTTTGTTTTTACACTGTAAACCCTTTAACCTGGTGTTGTGAGACTTTTCACTGTGGCCACCCCAGTCCAAAGCTGGCATCTCCACATCGCTGTAATTAAAGTCATTAACTCACTTCATCGTTCACCCGATGAAGGGACAGCGCTCCGAAAGCTCGTGCTACCAAATAAACCTGTTGGACAATAAGAAGTCTCCCACCATCAGGTTACTGTCATTACAATGCAAGGACAGATTGAAACGAAACCATACGTTGTTGTTTAACATGAAGCTATAACCCCTTTCCACACAGGCGTAAACTTAGAGCTTGTTTCGAACACTCCTCCAAGCTGTCTCGGTTTCCTGAGGGTTCCACATGTCCCTGTGTGAAGAAATGCTTCCTGATTTCACTGGTGAAAGAGCTGCCACTCATGTCCAGTTGTTCTGGAATCTTCCTCAGGTGAATCCATTCAAGAACCTCAATTCAAAGATGTTTGCTGTCCTGGTGGTTCCAGGTAATACAAATCAGTG
Organism: Carcharhinus amblyrhynchos; assembly: GCF_965287045.1. NCBI lineage: Eukaryota > Metazoa > Chordata > Chondrichthyes > Carcharhiniformes > Carcharhinidae > Carcharhinus > Carcharhinus amblyrhynchos. The sequence continues at coordinate 19,517 of NW_027650147.1, forward strand.
TTATATCCGGAAAAGGAATGTGTTGCTATTTATCCATTCCGATGGGAGAGTCAGTAGGAAGCCAATCCAGCGAGAGAGATTCCTCACACACAACTGCCTGGGCCAATCCACAGGCTCTGCTCACACCAGGGAAGGGAAGTCTACAGTTCTCTCTGATAGTAAGGAGCCACAACACCATGTTCAAGTCCAACAGCTTTATCTGGTAGCAAAGGCCACTAGCTTTCAGAGCGCTGTCCCTTCATCAGGTAAGTGGCATGTAAGGACACAAACTCAATTTCCAAAATAATGGTTGGAATGCAAGCCCTTATCTGTACCTTGAAGATTTGATTACCTGTAATGTGAGTGGAGGTGGCATTAAGCACAGGTTAAAGAGATGTGTATTGTCTCCAGAAAGGAGAGTAAGTGAGATGTCGCAAGCCCAGGCAAGTCATGGGGGTTACAGATAGTGCGACATGAACCCAAGATCCCGGTTGAGACCGCCCTCGTGTGCAGAACTTGGCTAGCAGTCTCTGCTCAGTGACTGCGCTGTCGTGTGTTGTGAAGGCCGCCTTGGCGAACGTTTACCCAAAGGTCAGAGGCCGAATGCCTGGGCATCTGATCTTCAGGTCAGCATTCTCCAGGGTGGCCTTCACAACACAGAGTTTATGACAGCTAGCAATAAATCACACATCTGAAGGTGGATGTTTTAACACAATCTGTGAAGCAATAGTGTTCTGTTGGCATTGGCTGGGTACCTGAGGCATTGAGGGCAACTTTACCAAGTTTGCACCCAATTTCTTGTGATTTTTACCGGCAGCTGGTGAGGATAGTACCTGGTCCCCAAGAGCAGGGACCAGGAGAACTCGAGGCCATTGAAGACTCCTTGGGCAGTGCCACCCTGGTGGCAGGACCTGAAGGGGCAAGGCTGATTGTGTCGGGAGTGGTCAATTCTGGCCATTCTAAATGTGATTGGTGGGATCTGCCTCTGTCGGCAGTGAATTCCAGACACCCATCACCCTCTGCGTTAAAAAAATTCTCCCTCTGGTCCCCCCCTCACTTGCCACTTATCTTGAATCTAAGACTGGTATAAAGACACTTTACCTGAATGCACGAAGCATTCGGAACAAAGTGAATGAGCTGGTGGCGCAGATCAGCACAAATGGATATGATCTGGTGGCCATTACAGAAACGTGGTTGCAGGGTGACAGGGACTGGGAGCTGAATGTACAGGGGTATCAAGTGTTTAGGAAGGATAGACGGGAGGAAAAAGGGGGTGGGGTAGCTCTGCTGATTAAGGATAATATCAGGGCGGTAGTAAGGGAAGATATAGGCTCCAAAGAGCAGAACATGAAATCGTTGTGGGTGGAGATAAAGAACAGTAAGGGGAGGAAGACGCTGGTGGGTGTGGTCTATAGGCCCCCAAATAATAACTTGGAGGTGGGGCGGGCTATCAACCAGCAAATAAATGATGTGTGCAGAAATGGAATGGCGATAATTATGGGGGATTTCAATCTACATATTGATTGGTTGACCCATGTCAGACGCGGTGGGCTTGAGGAAGAGTTCTTGGAATGCTGTCGGGATAGTTTCCTTGAACAGTGTGTGACGGAACCGACGAGGGAGCGAGCTATCTTAGATCTGGTGTTGTGTAACGAGGCAGGTAGAATTAGGGATCTTGTTGTGAGGGATCCTCTTGGAACGAGCGATCATTGTATGGTTGAGTTTTTGATGCAGATGGAGGATGAGAAAGTAGGGTCCCGGACCTGTGTCCTCTGTTTGAACAGAGGGGAGTATGAAAGGATGAGAGGGGAATTGGTGAATGTTGATTGGGGGCGCAGATTGGTCGGTAGGACGGCTGAGGAACAGTGGAGGATCTTTAAAGAGCTCTTTTTCGGTTCTCAGCAGAAATATATTCCTATGGTAAAGAAGGACTGTAGGAGAAGGGATAATCAGCTGTAGTTATCGAAGGAAATAAAGGAAAGTATTAAATTAAAAGCTGATGAGTTTAGAGTGGCTAAAAGTAGTGGGCGATTAGAAGATTGGGAGAGGTTTAAAAATCAACAAAGATTGACTGAGAAGTCGATAAAGAAAGGAAGGATAGAGTATGAAGCTCTACTTAAATATAAAAAAGGACAGTAAGAATTTTTACAAATATATAAAGAGGAGGAGGCTGGCTAGAGTGAATGTTGGACCCTTAGAGGATGAGAGGGGGGATTTAGTGGTGGGAGATGAGGAAATGGCTGAGGCCTTAAATAAGTTTTTTTGCCTCGGTCTTCACGGAGGAGGACATGAATAGTTTGCCGAATCTTAAAGATAGAAGGATGGTCGGAGTTGAGGGCCGGTTAGTTTAACGTCTGTAGTTGGAAAAATGCTTGAACCTGTCATCAAAGAAGAAATAGCGAGGCATCTAGAAAAGAATGGTTTGATAGAGCAGACGCAGCATGGATTTGTTAAGGGGCAGTTGTATTTGGTGAATTTTTTGGATTTCTATGAGGATGTGACTAGTGCGGTAGACAGAGGGGAACCGGTAGATGTGGTGTTTCTTGATTTTCAAAAGGCGTTTGATAAGGTGCCTCATAAAAGGTTGCTACAGAAGGTTAGGGTGCACGGAGTTGGGGGTAAGGAGTTAGACAACCAATCCTCTATCCATGCTAATAGGAAGCAGAGAGTTGGTATCAATGGGTGCTATTTGGATTAGTGGTTGGTAACTAGTGGAGTGCCCCAGGGGTCGGTGCTGGGGCCTCAGCTATTTACCATTTATATAGATGATCTGGAGGAGGGGGCTGAGTATAGGGTAACGAAATTTGCTGATGACACGAAGATGAGTGGAAAAGCAAATTGCGCGGAGGGTGTGGAAAGTCTGCAGAGAGATCTGGATAGGCTGAGCGAGTGGGCGAGGACCTGGCAGATGGAGTATAATGTTGGCAAGTGTGAGGTTATCCACTTTGGTAGAAATAATAGTAGGAGGGATTATTATTTAAAAGGCGAAAAACTGCAGCAGGTGGCGGTGCAGAGGGACCTCGGAGTCCTTGTGCACGAGTCGCAAAAACCCAGCCTGCAGGTGCAGCAGGTGGTCAGGAAGGCGAATGGGATGCTGGCCTTCATAGCGAGGGAGATTGAATATAAAAGTAGGGAGGTCTTGCTGCAACTGTACAGGGCACTGGTGAGGCCGCAGCTGGAGTACTGTGTGCAGTTTTGGTCGTCGCACTTATGCAAGGATATTTTGGCCTTGGAGGGAGTGCAGAGGAGGTTTACTAGGCTGATACCGGAGATGAGGAAGTTGGACTATGAAGAGAGACTGGGTCTGTACTTGTTGGAGTTTAGAAGGATGAGGGGGGATCTTATAGAGACATAAAGGATAATGAAGGGGATGTAGAGGTAGAGAGATTCTTCCTGCTTAGAAAGGATAACAGGACTGGAGGGCACAGCCTCAAGATAAGGGGGAGTCAGTTTAGATCAGAGTTGAGGAGAATCTCTGCCTGTTGAAGTGGTGGAGGCTGCCTTGCTAAATATATTTAAGTCACGGGTAGATAGGTTTCTGATAGACAAGGGAATTAAGGGTTATGGGGAGAGAGCGGGAAAGTGGAACTGATCCACTTCAGATCAGCCATGATCTTATTGAATGGCGGGGCAGGCTCGAAGGGCTAGATGGCCTACTCCTATTTCTTATGTTCCTATGAACATGTTCTAGAAATCTCCGCCAAAGGAAACAATTTTACCCTGTCCACTCTCTATCAATTCATCCTCAGCTTCTTTGGACAGGTTCATGTTATTTTCCTTGGAACAATCTCTCTTCCGAGTTGCGTGTTTCCAGGGCTGGAAACATTGTAATAAACCTCCTCTGCACTCTCTCCACAGCAGTTAGATCCTTCCTGGAATGTGATGATCAGAAGGACGCACAATGATTCAATTCCATCATTATATCCTCACTCTTGCATTATCTATCTCTGTCTCTCTCTATCTTTGTTTCTGTCTTTATTTCTATCTTTCTGTCGCTCTCTCTTGCTATCTTTCTGTCTATCTTTATCTGTCTCTCTTTCTCTCTATCTCTCCTTTTTCTATCTCTTTCTTTCTCTCTCTCGCTATCTTTGTCTGTCTATCTCGCTATCTGTCTCTCTTTCTATCTCTCTATCTTTATCTCTCTGTCGTTCTTTCTGTCTATCTTTATCTGTCTCTTTCTGTCTCTCTATCTTTCTTTATCTGTCTCTTTTTCTGTCTATCTCTCTGTCTATCTATCTCTCTTTCTATCTCTCTCTCTATCTTTGTCTCTCTCTATCTTTATCTCTTTCTGTCTCTTTTTCTATCTCTGTCTCTTTTTCTCTCTGTCTCTTTCTATCTGTCTCTCTATCTTTATCTCTTTCTGTCTCTTTTTCTCTCTCTCTGTCTATCTCTCTTTGTCTCTCTTTATCTGTCTCTTTTTCTGTCTCTCTGTCTCTTTTTCTATCTTTGTCTGTCTCTTTTTCTATCTCTCTCTTTATCTCTTTCTGTCTATCTTTGTCTCTCTCTTTTTCTGTCTCTCTTTATCTCTCTTTCTATCTTTGTCTCTTTCTGTCTCTCTCTCTGTCTCTTTTTCTATCTCTCTTTATCTCTTTCTATCTGTCTATCTTTGTCTCTCTTTATCTGTCTCTTTTTCTATCTCTCTCTTTATCTCTTTCTGTCTATCTTTGTCTCTCTCTTTTTCTGTCTCTCTTTATCTCTCTTTCTATCTTTGTCTCTTTCTGTCTCTCTCTCTCTGTCTGTCTCTTTTTCTATCTCTCTTTATCTCTTTCTATCTGTCTATCTTTGTCTCTCTTTATCTGTCTCTTTTTCTGTCTCTTTGTCTCTTTCTATCTCTTTCTATCTGTCTCTTTTTCTATCTCTCTGTCTATCTCTCTCTTTATCTGTGTCTCTTTCTATCTCTCTCTCTATCTCTTTTTCTGTCTCTCTCCCTGTCTATCTTTGTCTCTTTTTCTGTCTCTCTGTCTATCTTTGTCTCTCTTTATCTGTCTCTTTTTCTATCTCTCTGTCTATCTGTCTCTCTTTCTATCTCTCTGTCTATCTTTGTCTCTCTTTCTATCTATCTTTGTCTTTTTCTATCTCTCTCTCTGTCTATCTCTTTCTGTCTCTTTTTCTATCTCTCTTTATCTCTTTCTCTCTATCTTTGTCTCTCTGTCTATCTCTCTCTCTTTATCTGTCTCTCTCTCTTTATCTGTCTCTCTCTATCTTTGTCTCTTTTTCTGTCTATCTCTCTATCTTTGTCTCTCTTTATCTGTCTCTTTTTCTATCTCTCTGTCTATCTGTCTCTCTTTCTATCTCTCTGTCTATCTTTGTCTCTCTTTCTATCTATCTTTGTCTTTTTCTATCTCTCTCTCTGTCTATCTCTTTCTGTCTCTTTTTCTATCTCTCTCTATCTTTGTCTCTCTGTCTATCTCTCTCTCTTTATCTGTCTCTCTCTATCTTTGTCTCTTTTTCTGTCTATCTCTCTGTCTCTTTTTCTGTCTCTCTGTCTATCTTTGTCTCTCTTTATCTGTCTCTTTTTCTATCTCTCTGTCTCTCTTTCTATCTCTCTGTCTATCTTTGTCTCTCTTTCTATCTATCTTTGTCTTTTTCTATCTCTCTCTCTGTCTATCTCTTTCTGTCTCTTTTTCTATCTCTCTTTATCTCTTTCTCTCTATCTTTGTCTCTCTGTCTATCTCTCTCTCTTTATCTGTCTCTCTCTATCTTTGTCTCTTTTTCTGTCTATCTCTCTCTATCTTTGTCTCTTTTTCTGTCTCTCTGTCTATCTTTGTCTCTCTTTATCTGTCTCTTTTTCTATCTCTCTGTCTATCTGTCTCTCTTTCTATCTATCTTTGTCTTTTTCTATCTCTCTCTCTGTCTATCTCTTTCTGTCTCTTTTTCTATCTCTCTTTATCTCTTTCTCTCTATCTTTGTCTCTCTGTCTATCTCTCTCTCTTTATCTGTCTCTCTCTATCTTTGTCTCTTTTTCTGTCTCTCTGTCTATCTTTGTCTCTCTTTATCTGTCTCTTTTTCTATCTCTCTATCTGTCTCTCTTTCTATCTCTCTGTCTCTTTTTCTGTCTCTCTTTCTATCTTTGTCTCTCTCTCTTTCTATCTCTCTCTATCTGTCTCTCTTTGTCTATCTCTCTCTTTATCTGTCTCTCTCTCTTTGTCTGTCTCTTTTTCTGTGTCTCTTTCTATCTGTCTATCTTTGTCTCTCTTTATCTGTCTCTTTTTCTATCTTTCTGTCTCTCTCTTTCTGTCTCTCTTTGTCTCTTTTTCTATCTCTCTCTTTGTCTCTCTTTCTATCTCTCTCTGTCTATCTTTGTCTCTTTTTCTGTCTATCTCTCTCTCTCTATCTTTTTCTGTCTCTTTTTCTATCTCTCTCTCTGTCTATCTTTGTCTCTTTTTCTATCTGTCTCTCTTTATCTGTCTATCTTTGTCTCTTTTTCTATCTATCTCTTTGTTTGTCTCTGTCTATCTTTGTGTCTCTTTTTCTGTCTGTCTCTTTTTCTCTCTCTCTATCTTTTTCTGTCTGTCTCTTTTTCTATCTCTCTTTCTATCTTTGTCTCTCTTTCTATCTATCTCTTTGTTTGTCTCTGTCTATCTTTGTGTCTCTTTTTCTCTCTCTCTTTCTGTCTCTTTTTCTCTCTCTCTGTCTATCTTTGTCTCTCTCTTTGTTTGTCTCTTTTTCTATCTCTCTGTCTGTCTCTCTCTTTCTATCTATCTCTTTGTTTGTTTTTGTCTATCTTTGTCTGTCTCTTTCTTTGTCTGTCTCTATCTCTCTATCTTTGTCTTTCTGTCTCTTTGTTTGTCTGTCTATCTTTGTCTGTCTCTTTCTATCTATCTGTTTGTTTCTGTCTATCTTTGTGTCTCTCTCTATTTGTCTGTCTGTCTATCTTTGTCTCTTTTTGTCTCTATCTCTCTCTTTATCTCTTTCTGTCTCTTTTTCTATCTCTCTTTCTATCTTTGTCTCTCTTTATCTGTCTCTCTCTTTCTGTCTCTCTCTTTGTTTGTCTCTTTCTCTGTCTATCTTTGTGTCTCTTTTTCTGTCTCTTTTTCTATCTCTCTTTCTATCTATCTTTGTGTCTCTTTTTCTGTCTCTTTTTCTATCTCTCTTTCTATCTATCTTTGTGTCTCTCTCTATTTGTCTCTCTTTATCTGTCTGTCTCTCTTTGTCTCTCTCTCTGTCTCTTTCTCTGTCTCTTTTTGTCTCTCTCTATCTTTGTCTTTCTGTCTCTTTTTCTATCTCTGTCTGTCTGTCTCTTTTTCTATCTGTCTCTCTTTTTTTTTCTCTCTATCTATCTGCCTGTCTCTTTTTCTGTCTCTCTATGGACTTTGTTTGAATATTCAGAATGAAAACTCAACCCCCTGCCATCACCTGATTAGAAACAAGCTTGTGACAATTTAATTTAATCACTGGCCCTCTCTGCTCAGGGGGGAGATGGTTCTGGACAAGAACAATCCAGCACAGGAAATGAGCCCGCGCCACCATCTTAACAAAGCATTTTCCTACACCGACCTTGCCCTGTGTCTGTGAGTGAATGGTTTCCCCCCCCCATTGGAAACTAGATTCAGGGGAGAATAGTGTCAATTTGGTGCACCAGAGCGCCCGGAGGAAACCCACGCAACCACAGGGAGAATGCGCAAACTCCCACAGACACAGGCCCAAATCCATGTATCTGCACAGCTAGCAGTGATAGTCACTGAGCTGTTGTGGCGCCCGTCTGCTGGTCCAGGATTAAGCACACACAACGACACCAAGTACTAGGCCACTCCCGGAACCTCCAAGAGCAGCCCACGCAAGACCCACCGTGTGCATGCCCCTCGTTTGACAACAAGGTGGACTGACACCTGTGGAATAAAAAGACAAAACGTTAACATGTAATACTACATTTCCGGTGTTGTCCCGAGGCTCTGACCCTATTTAATACCCTATACTATAACCCTCCATCCTTGTTTCGCTCATGTGTCTATCTAAGTAAACCTTAAACAAGTCCAACGTGCCTGCCTCCACCACCCTACTCGGTAGCGCGTTCCATACCCCCACGACCCTCTGCGTGAAAAACCTTCCTCTCGTATCCAAATTATACTTCTCCCCCCTCACCCTTAGATCGTGACCTCTCGTAATTGTCCCCAATCTAGGGAAAAGCCTACCACTGTTGACTCTATCTATTCCCTTCAGTATTTTATATACCTCTATCATATCCCCCCTTAATCTCCATCTTTCTAAGGAGAAGAGCCCCGGTTTCTCCAACCTTTCCTCGTAACTCAGTCCTTCCATGCCAGGCAACATCCTGGTAAACCTCCTCTGCACCCTCTCCAGGGTCTCCACGTCCTTCCGGTAGTAAGGTGACCAGAACTGGACGCAGTACTCCAAATGCGGTCTAACCAACGTTCTGTACAACTGAAGCATTAGACGGCAGCTCTTATACTCTATACCCCTTCCTATAAAGGCTAGCATTCCATAAGCTTTCTTCACAACCTTCTCTACTTGTGTCGACACCTTCAGAGACTTGTGCACCTGCACTCTCAGGTCCCTCTGTATTTCTATACTCTTAATCGGTCTACCTTTTATCACTTAACTCCTCCCTGCATTATTCCTTCCAAAATGCATCACCTCGCATTTGTCAGGATTAAATTCCACCTGCCATTTATCTGCCCAATATACCAACCTACCTATATCAAAGAACAACCCAGCACGGGAAACAGGCCCTTCGGCCCAAAAAGCCCGCGCCGCCGCATCACCCTACACCTATTCTACCCTGCGTATCTACAAATCCTGCTGTGTCACCTGACAGTCCTCCTCAGTATCTGCCAATCCTGCCATCTTGGTGTCATCCGCAAACTTGCTGATCACACCACGTACACCCTCTTCCAAGTCGTTTATATATACTACAAAGAGGAGAGGTCCCAGTACTGAGCCCTGCGGCACACCACTGGTGACTGGCCTCCAGCCAGAAAAGGTCCCCTCGACAACTACCCTCTGTCTCCTATCGCCCAGCCAGTTTTCGATCCACCTAGCTACCTGGCCTTGTATCCCATGCGCCTTAACCTTTTCTACCAGCCTACCGTGAGGGACTTTGTCAAACGCTTTACTGAAATCCATATAGAAGACATCAACGGCTCACCCATCGTCAACCGTTTTTGTCACCTCCTCGAAGAATTCTACCAGATTCGTAAGGCAATGCCTCCCCCGAACAAAGCCATGTTGCGTATCCCTAATCAGATCGCAACGCTCCAAACGCTCATACATCCTATCCCTAAGAATTTTTTCCAATAATTTTCCTACCACCGATGTCAAACTCACCGGTCTATAATTACCAGGGTTATCCCTACTACCCTTTCAAACAGCGGTATCACATTAGCTACCCTCCAGTCTTCTGGGACCTCACCTGTGTCCAAAGAAGAGACAAAGATTTGCGTCAGAGGCCCAGCAATTTCATCTTTCACCTCCCTAAGCAGCCTGGGATAAATACCATCAGGCCCCGGAGCTTCATCCGTTTTTATGCTACGTAAAAACATTAGCACTTCCTCCCTCGTAATGGATATTTCCTTCCACTGATCTACAGCTCCCTCCAAGACACTACACGACACCGAACCCCTCTCCTTCGTGAATACCGACGCAAACTATTCATTCAGGATCTCCCCCATTCCCTCAGACTCGATACATAGCTCCCCTCCTTTGTCCCTAAGAGGGCCAATTTTCCCTCTAACCGCTCTCTTGCTCCTAATATAAGAGTAAAATGCTTTTGGATTTTCCTTAATCCTATCAGCCAAAGCCATTTCATGCCCTCTTTTCGCCCTTCTAACTCCCCTTTTTAGCTCCCTCCTACTCTCTCTATATTCCTTCAGCGCACTCTCCGTCCCCAGTTCTTTCAACCTAACATATGCCTCCCTCTTCTTCCTGACCAAGTCTTCGATACCCCCTGTAATCCACGGCTCTCTAATCCTGCCTTTCCCATCCTTCCTCTTTACCGGCACATGCCTTTCCTGCAACATTTTCAGTTTGCCCTTAAAAACCTCCCACTTACCAACCGTGGACTTGCCAGCTAACAACCCCTCCCAATCAGTGTCCTTCAGCTCCCTCCTAATCCGGCTATAGCTCGCCTTCCCCCAGTTCAGATCCCTCCCCTTCGGACGGCACTCGTCCCTTTCCATTTTTATCCTAAAGTAGACAGACTTGTGGTCACTGTGAGCCACATGTTCGCCTACCTCTACCTCAACCACCTGCCCCGGCTCATTTCCCAACACTAAATCCAGTATAGCCCCCTCCCTAGTCGGGCTAGTTACGTACTGCTCTAGGGTCCCTTCCAACGCACATTTTACAAACTCCTCTCCCTCCGTACCCCCAGCTCTAGGCACCTTCCAATCCACTCCAGGAAGATTAAAGTCACCCACTACAACCACCTTATTCTTTCTGCACCTATCTAAAATGCCTTTGCAAACGCCTTCCTCCACTGACCTCAGGCTGTTGGGTGGCCTATAGTACACCCCTAGCATCGTAATCTCTCCCTTTTTATTCCTCAACTCCACCCACAGCGACTCAATCCCTAACTCCTCCATATTGTCCTCCCTCTGCACTGCTGTGATGTGCTCCTTTACTAACAACGCCACCCCACCACCTCTCTTCAACCCTCCTCTGTCACACCTAAAACACTTATACCCAGGAACATTCAGCTGCCAATCCTGCCCTTCACGTAACCACGTCTCCGTCACTGCCACCACATCTAACTTCCTCACAAACATCAAGGCCCTCAGCTCATCTGTCTTACCCGTCACACTCCTCGCATTGAAACAGACACAATCCAACCCTCCAGGCTCACTCGGAACCTCCTTCCCCCTGATAAGTTTCCTTTCAAACCTACCCTATCACCCAACTTCAGTGTCTAATGCACTATCAGTCTCATCCCCACCCCCCCCCCCTCCCCTATTAGTTTAAACCCTGCCTAAACACTCCAGCTAACCTCCCAGCTAAGATATTTGTCCCCCTCCCATTCACATGTTCCCCATCCCTCCTGTACAGGTGCCCTTCTCTCACAAATACTTCCCAGTGATCGACAAAAGTGAAGCCCTCTACCTTGCACCAATCCCTCAGCCACACATTCAGTTGCAGGATCTCATTATTCCTGGCCCTGCTGTTACTCGGCAGTAGCCCAGAGAATGCCACCCTGGAGGCCCTGCTCTTCAGCTTGGCCCCTGACTCCCTAATTTGCCTACGTACGTCCTTCTCTCCTATGTGTATAATTACTTCAGCCTGGGTCCCTTCACCCTTCAAAACTCCCTCAATCCTCTCTGATACGTCCTGTACGCCTGCTCCAGGGAGGCAGACCACCATCCTGGAGTCACGCTTTTGCCCACAGAACCGCCTATCTATTCCTTTGACCCTCCCATCCCCCACCACTATCTCATTGCCAGCCCCCTTCCTTCCCTCTGAGGCATTCTGATCCTCCTGACATACCATTTGTACCCCTATCGATGCCTTTTCAGGGGCCACTGGGGTAGTTTTGGACCAAGACTATTCTTCTTCTCCTTGGAGTGGTGATGGGATGAGTTACTTGAAAACAGGCTCTCCTGTTCTGATTTGCATTTCCTGCCTAACACAAAGTGAGCAAAGTTCTGCTTTGTAATTGGGTAAATCAGATGCAAAGAACTGTGGCCCAAACTGAGACTATTTCACTTCTATTAAACCTCAGATAAGAAATTCTCATCCAGAGAGAGTATCCGGGGTTGCTGGGGGAAAAAATCATTCTGCCGTCATTACTGGATTTGTCTTTCAAGAATGCAATTAAAAGATACCTGGGAAAAAATTTGAAACAGTAATTAGACAGAGTATTGGCAAAGTGAGTTTCTATTCCTATCGAAGGAAAGGAGCCTATAGAAAAGCTCAGGCAGAGCGGGGCAGGAGGAATAACCCCCACCATCCCTGTCACATTCTGCCTGGGTAATCTTCACCGCCAACAGCACATTCTGCCTACATGACAAACTTTACAGCAGAGAGGACAGGATGATGGTTACTGCTGATTCCACTGGAAACTGACTGTTCTGGATTTTCACCATACCCACACTATAGTTAAGAAAGCCCCACCAATGCCTCTAGTTTCTCTGGACACTAAGGAAATTGGCATGTCAGCTGTGACTGTCATCAACTTTTGCAGATGCCCCATAGAAAACGGCCAAGAACACAAGGAACTACAAAAGGCCGTGAACGTAGCCCAATCCATCACGCAAACAAGCCATTGACTTGGAAAAGCAGCCAGCATGATTAAAGACCCCACGCACCCCGGACATTCTCACTCCCACCTTCTTCCATTGGGGAAAAGATACAAAAGTCTGAGATCACATAACAGCTTCTTCCCTGCTGCCGTCAGACTTTTGAATGGACCTACCTCACATTAAATTGATCTTTCTCTGCATCCTCTTCTTTCCTTCTCTATGAATGGTATGCTTTGTCTGTATAGTGTGCAAGAAACAATACTTTTCACTATGTTAATACATGTGACAATAATAAATCAAAACCCCAGTATGACCCACTAACCCCTTTCCTGTTATTTTACTGGAGAATTGTGGACAAATTCTCTTTGTCTTTGATGTCCTGAATTATATTGAATGTGAAATCAGCAAATGTGAAAAGAGAGCTCCTGAAATCACGGTGTTGGCGGGATTCGATATATTGCTGCTCGGAATGGGAAGCGATTGGACCTAAACTGGTTAAACACCCAGAATGCCTTGCACCATGACCAACTTCTTACCCACAATGCAGAGGAAGCATTTTCTGGTATATATAAATGTACTGGAGGAAAATGTGATGGTCTGATTAGTAAGTTTGTGGATGACACAAAGATTGGTGGAGTTGCTGATAGTGCCGGGGATTGTCAGAGGATACAACACAATATAGATTGGATACTTGGGTACAGAAATGGCAGATGGAGTTTAATCTGGACAATGCGAGGTGATGCATTTTGGAGGATCAAATTTAGCTGCGAATTATACAGTAAATAACAGCGCCCTTAGGAACATTAACAAACAGAGGGATCTGGGTGTGCAGGTCCACTGTTCCCTAAAAGTGGCAACACAGGTGGCCAAGGTGATTAAGAAGGCTTATTACATGCCTGCCTTCATTAGCCGTGACATTGAGTACAGGAGTTGGGAAATCATATTGCAGCTATGTAAAACCTTGGTTAGGCTGCATTGTGAGCAGTTCTGGGCTAAGCAGAAGGACAGAGTGCAAAGACGGTTCACCAGGATGTTGCCTGGTGTCGGGGTGTTGACTGTGAGGAGAGATTGAATAAAGTAGGATTGTTTTCACCAGAGACTATGAAATGATCAGAGGCACAGACAGGGTGGATAGTCAGAGGCTTTTCCCAGGGTGGGAGTGTCAATTATAAAGGGGAGGGGGGGGCCCCAGGATCAAGGTGAGAGGGGGAAGTTTATCATGCAGACAGTGGTGGGTGACTGGGACACACTGCCAGGGGTGATGGTGGAAACATTAACCAACATTGGTCGGGTATCTGGATTGGTCCAGGAATAGAGGGATACAGACTGAGTAAGGACAGAAGGGATTTTTTTCAGTCAGGCAATCATGGTCAGCGCAGGTTGGGAGGGCCGCAGATACTGATAGGAATGAGGAGCAGACGGCCATTTGGCCCCTCGAGCCTGCTTAGGTTCTGGTCTCAACCCTACTTTCCTGTCTGTCCCCCACAACCTCTGGTCTCTCCAAACCCACTCTCCCTCTGTCAATGACCCAGCCTTCTCACTGTGAAAGAATCAAATCCCTCCACCTCTCACAGGAGGCTCTCTGTGCCTTCTCGATCCTCCCCCTCAGGAAACACCCTCTCCGTATCTACCCTGACAAGCCCTCAGAATCTTCTCTGTGTGAATAAGGTCTCCTAAACTCCAACAGATCCAGGCCCAAGCTACTGACAATACCGTTCAGTCTAGTGAACCTTCTCTGAAATACATCGCTCCTTGTGTCAAAACTCCAGGTGTGGTGTCACCAATACCCTGCATAGTTTCAGCATGACTTCCTTTCATAATCCATTACCTTAAAGAAAGGCCAACACTCCGTTTACCTTCCAATTATTTGCTGTACCTGCATGCTTTTTGAGATTCATCTGCAAAGGCGCCCCAGTCCCCTTCCACATTCTGTAATTTCTCTCCAGTTAAATAATATTCTGCTATTCTGAAAAATAAAACATTGAATTATACAGTAGATATCTGTATGACTGGATACAAGACCACGTGATTCATGTTGCACAGGGGTCAGGGGCAGGGGGTTTGAAAGCCCACAGGAAGCCATTGTATATTTAGGTTGTTGGGGTTTTCCTTAAATATCACAGGTTCTGTGAGAGAGAGAGAGCAATATTGTCATCACATAAACTGAGGGTAAGCACTTACATTCGGATTGATGAGAACAAGGTCATGGGGTTAAACAAGGCTGGAAGATTCGTGTCGTTTTGGTCAGAGAGAGGAATTTTCAGAGTAACCCTCACTGGGAACTGAGAATAACTTTAAACTGGTTCTGGAAACATAAAATGTTCAGGTGACAGAATAAAGTATAATCAAGGCATTGGTCATTCTAAAAGTTAAATCTTTCCACGGTTTCGTGTAGTCTCCTGAAACAGTATTCAGTCAATGTTGTTTCTAGTTTACTTCTATTAATTCATTCTTGAGACATGGGCGTCTGGGCCAGTATTTATTGCCCGTCCCTCGTTGAGGCGGTGGTGAGCTGCCTTCCTGTAACTGTGTGGCTTGTTAGGCCAGTTAAAAAATCACTCACCTTGCTGTGGCTCTGACCCAGAGCGGGTAAGGACAACACATTTCCTTCCCTAAAGGACATTAGTGAACCAGCTGGGCTTTTCCAACAATCAGTAATGGTTTTGCAGTCATCAGTAGATTAATTCCAGATACTTTTATTGAATTCAAATTCCATCATCTGATGTGGCAGGATTTGAACTCAGGTCCCCAGAACGTTAGCTGAGTTTCTGGATTAATAGTTTAGTGATAATACCACTTGGCCATCACCTTCCCAGTCACTGGAAGTTTGAATATCTTCCCAAAATTAATCTTTCCAGATGGAGGTCAGAACGTAGAAACATAGGAGGCCATTCAGGCCTGCTCCACCATTCATTACAATCATATAGGAGCAAGAGGAGGCCATTTGGCCCTTCGAGGCTGTTCCACCATTCATTATCATCATGGCCCTCCCTCGAGAGCAAGAACATCCTTCCTCAGAACAGGAAACCAAAACTGTACACAATACTCAGGGTGTGACCTCACCAAGACCCTGTATAATTGCAACAACACGTCCCTGCTCCTGTACTCCAAACCTCTACAACGAAGACCAACAATCCATTTACCGCCTGCTGCACAATTCCTATCGTTAAGTTTGACAGGGAATAGTGTCAGTTCAGGGCAGTGTATCATTGAGTTTGTATCTGATTGGGACAATACAGTGAATTATGGCTCAAAGTCATGAGGAATCCTCTGAATCTGAGCTTTTTAATTAGTGTTTCAGATTAGGACTCCAGAATGAATTGTAAAAATTGGTTCTTTCACCATTCAATGAAACAAGGCGGAACTTACAGATGAGAAATAATTAACAGAAAGTCTTCATACACAAAGAGGAGATCAAATTGGAAATAATTCCTCCAATCTAACATTGGAACAAATGCCGTTGTGAAATTGTGTGGGTTTAAAGGTTAATGAACAGGAGAATGTAGGACTGGGAAGATGGACCAATACAGCAGCATCGATTGGAGGGTCTTGCAGCTTTGGGTTGTTTTCTGATTGTAGGTAGTGTTATTCTGAGAGCTGTACCGACTCCACATTAGTAATGATATGAGACAGTATTCAGCTTCTCATCTGTTCTACAAGGTGAGTCATGAAATAATAAAATGATTGAACAACAAAGAATATCAGTTGTGAAAGGAGCTTTTTCCCCATGAATACTCAGTATCCAGGTTGATTGGCTGAGTGGTTCAGTGTGATCAGCAGGACAATTCCGCAGTGCTGTTTCTGATATTTTATCTAAATATACTTCACAATGACAGAGCTGGAAACTAAATTGTCCGTGGAAACTAAATATTCCGAGATGAGACACTTCCTCCCTGATTCCTGAATCCACGGTTTGGTTTCACATCAACAGGTTTTCAGGAACACCAATCAGCTTTATAATTCCCAATCCCTCATTCATCTCTCTGTCAAAATAGCTGACAGCAGCAAATTAGCAAGCTGGAAAGGAGCGGACGGTCACTGCTTCCAGTAAATCAAGTGGGGCTGGGGAGAGAGGGAGAGGCTGCACAAATCAATCGTCCTAACAGAATGAAGTTTATTTCTCGATTGTAAAAGGCAGATTGTACAGAGACAAATGTCCTAGACAGATAAAAGCTGAAGTCATTGAGAAGGCAGAGTTCACTCCTGAGCACACCCTAAACCCTGACTTCTCTCTCATTCTCCCCTCGCTCTTTCTCTCTGTCCCTTTAATGTTAGTCTTGTTATTGAAACCCAGGGATGGCACAGTGGTTAACACTGCTGCTTCACAGTGCCAGGGACCCAGGTTCGATTCCCGGCTTGGGTCACTGTCTGTGTGGAGTTTGCACATTCTCCCCGTGTCTGCATGGGTTTCCTCCAGGCGCTCCGGTTCCCTCCCACATTCCAAACGCCATGCTGGTTACGTGCAATGGCTGTGCCAAGTTCTCCCGAACAGGCACTGGAGTGTGGTGACTATGGGATTTTCACAGTGACTTCATTGCAGTGTTAATGTAAGCCTACTTGTGACCTTAATAAATAAGCATTTACAAACTTTGAAAGCCAGATCTTTGTCCATGATCACACACCCACTAAACCTCGTGACTGCCTCTTGTTTTAGCTGATACTCACTCTCCCTGTCATCCCGCTCTCCTTCAAAGCCATTGACCTAATCTCCCCGTTCCAAAGAAACACCGTAACCTTTCCAGGAATCCCATCCCATCGCTGACCTCCAGCCCCTCCCCACAGCCCTCAATTTCCCAATACCACAACCCCTCCAATCAGGATTCTGCCCTTCCGACTGAGATGATGCCAAGTGCCAATGGCTGAGATTGGAATGAGTTTTCCTTCTTGAAGCAAAGCCCAGTGCAGACATCCGATCAGCATCCTCTTCCAGCCATTGAACTGTAACCTCCAGAGTCGCTCCCAAATCTTCCCATCTCTCCCTGCCTTCAATCACTGTCCCAAATCTTCCCGTCTCCCGCTGTCTTCAATCACTGTCCCAAACCTTCCCGTCTCCCGCTGCCTTCAATCACTGTCCCAAATCTTCCCATCTCCCGCTGCCTTCAATCACTGTCCCAAATCTTCCCGTCTCTCCCTGCCTTCAATCACTGTCCCAAATCTTCCCGTCTCCCGCTGCCTTCAATCACTGTCCCAAATCTTCCCATCTCCCGCTGCCTTCAATCACTGTCCCAAATCTTCCCATCTCCCGCTGCCTTCAATCACTGTCCCAAACCTTCCCATCTCTCCCTGCCTTCAATCACTGTCCCAAATCTTCCCGTCTCCCGCTGCCTTCAATCACTGTCCCAAATCTTCCCATCTCCCGCTGCCTTCAATCACTGTCCCAAATCTTCCCGTCTCCCGCTGCCTTCAATCACTGTCCCAAATCTTCCCATCTCTCCCTGCCTTCAATCACTGTCCCAAATCTTCCCATCTCCCGCTGCCTTCAATCACTGTCCCAAACCTTCCCGTCTCCCGCTGCCTTCAATCACTGTCCCAAATCTTCCCGTCTCCCGCTGCCTTCAATCACTGTCCCAAATCTTCCCATCTCTCCCTGCCTTCAATCACTGTCCCAAATCTTCCCATCTCTCCCTGCCTTCAATCACTGTCCCAAATCTTCCCGTCTCCCGCTGCCTTCAATCACTGTCCCAAATCTTCCCGTCTCCCGCTGCCTTCAATCACTGTCCCAAATCTTCCCGTCTCCCGCTGCCTTCAATCACTGTCCCAAATCTTCCCGTCTCCCGCTGCCTTCAATCACTGTCCCAAATCTTCCCATCTCCCGCTGCCTTCAATCACTGTCCCAAATCTTCCCATCTCTCCCTGCCTTCAATCACTGTCCCAAATCTTCCCGTCTCCCGCTGCCTTCAATCACTGTCCCAAATCTTCCCGTCTCCCGCTGCCTTCAATCACTGTCCCAAATCTTCCCGTCTCCCGCTGCCTTCAATCACTGTCCCAAATCTTCCCGTCTCCCGCTGCCTTCAATCACTGTCCCAAATCTTCCCGTCTCCCGCTGCCTTCAATCACTGTCCCAAATCTTCCCGTCTCCCGCTGCCTTCAATCACTGTCCCAAATCTTCCCGTCTCCCGCTGCCTTCAATCACTGTCCCAAACCTTCCCGTCTCCCGCTGCCTTCAATCACTGTCCCAAACCTTCCCGTCTCCCGCTGCCTTCAATCACTGTCCCAAACCTTCCCGTCTCCCGCTGCCTTCAATCACTGTCCCAAACCTTCCCGTCTCCCGCTGCCTTCAATCACTGTCCCAAACCTTCCCGTCTCCCGCTGCCTTCAATCACTGTCCCAAATCTTCCCATCTCCCGCTGCCTTCAATCACTGTCCCAAATCTTCCCATCTCCCGCTGCCTTCAATCACTGTCCCAAATCTTCCCGTCTCCCGCTGCCTTCAATCACTGTCCCAAATCTTCCCATCTCCCCCTGCCTTCAATCACTGTCCCAAATCTTCCCGTCTCCCGCTGCCTTCAATCACTGTCCCAAATCTTCCCGTCTCCCGCTGCCTTCAATCACTGTCCCAAATCTTCCCATCTCTCCCTGCCTTCAATCACTGTCCCAAATCTTCCCATCTCCCCCTGCCTTCAATCACTGTCCCAAATCTTCCCGTCTCCCGCTGCCTTCAATCACTGTCCCAAATCTTCCCATCTCCCGCTGCCTTCAATCACTGTCCCAAACCTTCCCATCTCCCGCTGTCTTCAATCACTGTCCCAAATCTTCCCGTCTCCCGCTGCCTTCAATCACTGTCCCAAATCTTCCCGTCTCCCGCTGTCTTCAATCACTGTCCCAAATCTTCCCATCTCTCCCTGCCTTCAATCACTGTCCCAAATCTTCCCGTCTCCCGCTGTCTTCAATCACTGTCCCAAATCTTCCCGTCTCCCGCTGCCTTCAATCACTGTCCCAAATCTTCCCGTCTCCCGCTGTCTTCAATCACTGTCCCAAACCTTCCCATCTCCCGCTGTCTTCAATCACTGTCCCAAATCTTCCCGTCTCCCGCTGTCTTCAATCACTGTCCCAAATCTTCCCGTCTCCCGCTGCCTTCAATCACTGTCCCAAATCTTCCCGTCTCCCGCTGTCTTCAATCACTGTCCCAAATCTTCCCGTCTCCCGCTGCCTTCAATCACTGTCCCAAATCTTCCCATCTCCCGCTGCCTTCAATCACTGTCCCAAATCTTCCCGTCTCCCGCTGCCTTCAATCACTGTCCCAAATCTTCCCATCTCCCCCTGCCTTCAATCACTGTCCCAAATCTTCCCATCTCCCGCTGCCTTCAATCACTGTCCCAAATCTTCCCGTCTCCCGCTGCCTTCAATCACTGTCCCAAATCTTCCCATCTCCCCCTGCCTTCAATCACTGTCCCAAATCTTCCCATCTCCCGCTGTCTTCAATCACTGTCCCAAATCTTCCCATCTCCCGCTGTCTTCAATCACTGTCCCAAATCTTCCCATCTCTCCCTGCCTTCAATCACTGTCCCAAATCTTCCCATCTCCCGCTGCCTTCAATCACTGTCCCAAACCTTCCCGTCTCCCGCTGCCTTCAATCACTGTCCCAAATCTTCCCGTCTCCCGCTGTCTTCAATCACTGTCCCAAACCTTCCCGTCTCCCGCTGCCTTCAATCACTGTCCCAAATCTTCCCATCTCCCGCTGCCTTCAATCACTGTCCCAAATCTTCCCGTCTCTCCCTGCCTTCAATCACTGTCCCAAATCTTCCCGTCTCCCGCTGCCTTCAATCACTGTCCCAAATCTTCCCATCTCTCCCTGCCTTCAATCACTGTCCCAAATCTTCCCATCTCCCGCTGCCTTCAATCACTGTCCCAAACCTTCCCGTCTCCCGCTGCCTTCAATCACTGTCCCAAATCTTCCCGTCTCCCGCTGCCTTCAATCACTGTCCCAAATCTTCCCATCTCTCCCTGCCTTCAATCACTGTCCCAAATCTTCCCATCTCTCCCTGCCTTCAATCACTGTCCCAAATCTTCCCGTCTCCCGCTGCCTTCAATCACTGTCCCAAATCTTCCCGTCTCCCGCTGCCTTCAATCACTGTCCCAAATCTTCCCGTCTCCCGCTGCCTTCAATCACTGTCCCAAATCTTCCCGTCTCCCGCTGCCTTCAATCACTGTCCCAAATCTTCCCATCTCCCGCTGCCTTCAATCACTGTCCCAAATCTTCCCATCTCCCGCTGCCTTCAATCACTGTCCCAAATCTTCCCGTCTCCCGCTGCCTTCAATCACTGTCCCAAATCTTCCCGTCTCCCGCTGCCTTCAATCACTGTCCCAAACCTTCCCGTCTCCCGCTGCCTTCAATCACTGTCCCAAACCTTCCCGTCTCCCGCTGCCTTCAATCACTGTCCCAAACCTTCCCGTCTCCCGCTGCCTTCAATCACTGTCCCAAATCTTCCCGTCTCCCGCTGCCTTCAATCACTGTCCCAAATCTTCCCGTCTCCCGCTGCCTTCAATCACTGTCCCAAATCTTCCCATCTCTCCCTGCCTTCAATCACTGTCCCAAATCTTCCCATCTCCCCCTGCCTTCAATCACTGTCCCAAATCTTCCCGTCTCCCGCTGCCTTCAATCACTGTCCCAAATCTTCCCATCTCCCGCTGCCTTCAATCACTGTCCCAAACCTTCCCATCTCCCGCTGTCTTCAATCACTGTCCCAAATCTTCCCATCTCTCCCTGCCTTCAATCACTGTCCCAAATCTTCCCGTCTCCCGCTGTCTTCAATCACTGTCCCAAATCTTCCCATCTCTCCCTGCCTTCAATCACTGTCCCAAATCTTCCCGTCTCCCGCTGTCTTCAATCACTGTCCCAAATCTTCCCGTCTCCCGCTGCCTTCAATCACTGTCCCAAATCTTCCCGTCTCCCGCTGTCTTCAATCACTGTCCCAAACCTTCCCATCTCCCGCTGTCTTCAATCACTGTCCCAAATCTTCCCGTCTCCCGCTGTCTTCAATCACTGTCCCAAATCTTCCCGTCTCCCGCTGCCTTCAATCACTGTCCCAAATCTTCCCGTCTCCCGCTGTCTTCAATCACTGTCCCAAATCTTCCCGTCTCCCGCTGCCTTCAATCACTGTCCCAAATCTTCCCATCTCCCGCTGCCTTCAATCACTGTCCCAAATCTTCCCGTCTCCCGCTGCCTTCAATCACTGTCCCAAATCTTCCCGTCTCCCGCTGCCTTCAATCACTGTCCCAAATCTTCCCATCTCCCGCTGTCTTCAATCACTGTCCCAAATCTTCCCATCTCTCCCTGCCTTCAATCACTGTCCCAAATCTTCCCGTCTCCCGCTGCCTTCAATCACTGTCCCAAATCTTCCCATCTCCCGCTGCCTTCAATCGCTGTCCCAAATCTTCCCGTCTCCCGCTGCCTTCAATCACTGTCCCAAATCTTCCCATCTCCCGCTGCCTTCAATCGCTGTCCCAAATCTTCCCGTCTCCCGCTGCCTTCAATCACTGTCCCAAATCTTCCCGTCTCCCGCTGCCTTCAATCACTGTCCCAAATCTTCCCATCTCCCGCTGCCTTCAATCGCTGTCCCAAATCTTCCCGTCTCCCGCTGCCTTCAATCACTGTCCCAAATCTTCCCATCTCTCCCTGCCTTCAATCACTGTCCCAAATCTTCCCATCTCCCGCTGCCTTCAATCACTGTCCCAAATCTTCCCGTCTCCCGCTGCCTTCAATCACTGTCCCAAATCTTCCCATCTCCCGCTGCCTTCAATCACTGTCCCAAATCTTCCCATCTCCCGCTGTCTTCAATCACTGTCCCAAATCTTCCCATCTCCCGCTGTCTTCAATCACTGTCCCAAATCTTCCCGTCTCCCGCTGCCTTCAATCACTGTCCCAAATCTTCCCGTCTCCCGCTGTCTTCAATCACTGTCCCAAATCTTCCCATCTCTCCCTGCCTTCAATCACTGTCCCAAATCTTCCCGTCTCCCGCTGCCTTCAATCACTGTCCCAAATCTTCCCGTCTCCCGCTGCCTTCAATCACTGTCCCAAATCTTCCCATCTCCCGCTGTCTTCAATCACTGTCCCAAATCTTCCCATCTCCCGCTGTCTTCAATCACTGTCCCAAATCTTCCCATCTCCCGCTGTCTTCAATCACTGTCCCAAATCTTCCCGTCTCCCGCTGCCTTCAATCACTGTCCCAAATCTTCCCGTCTCCCGCTGTCTTCAATCACTGTCCCAAATCTTCCCGTCTCCCGCTGTCTTCAATCACTGTCCCAAATCTTCCCGTCTCCCGCTGCCTTCAATCGCTGTCCCAAATCTTCCCATCTCCCGCTGTCTTCAATCACTGTCCCAAATCTTCCCATCTCCCGCTGTCTTCAATCACTGTCCCAAATCTTCCCATCTCCCGCTGTCTTCAATCACTGTCCCAAATCTTCCCGTCTCCCGCTGCCTTCAATCACTGTCCCAAATCTTCCCGTCTCCCGCTGCCTTCAATCACTGTCCCAAATCTTCCCGTCTCCCGCTGCCTTCAATCACTGTCCCAAATCTTCCCGTCTCCCGCTGTCTTCAATCACTGTCCCAAATCTTCCCGTCTCCCGCTGTCTTCAATCACTGTCCCAAATCTTCCCATCTCTCCCTGCCTTCAATCACTGTCCCAAATCTTCCCGTCTCCCGCTGTCTTCAATCACTGTCCCAAATCTTCCCATCTCTCCCTGCCTTCAATCACTGTCCCAAATCTTCCCATCTCCCGCTGTCTTCAATCACTGTCCCAAATCTTCCCGTCTCCCGCTGCCTTCAATCACTGTCCCAAATCTTCCCGTCTCCCGCTGCCTTCAATCACTGTCCCAAATCTTCCCGTCTCCCGCTGTCTTCAATCACTGTCCCAAATCTTCCCGTCTCCCGCTGCCTTCAATCACTGTCCCAAATCTTCCCGTCTCCCGCTGCCTTCAATCACTGTCCCAAATCTTCCCATCTCTCCCTGCCTTCAATCACTGTCCCAAATCTTCCCGTCTCCCGCTGCCTTCAATCACTGTCCCAAATCTTCCCGTCTCCCGCTGTCTTCAATCACTGTCCCAAATCTTCCCATCTCCCGCTGCCTTCAATCACTGTCCCAAATCTTCCCATCTCCCGCTGTCTTCAATCACTGTCCCAAATCTTCCCATCTCTCCCTGCCTTCAATCACTGTCCCAAATCTTCCCGTCTCCCGCTGCCTTCAATCACTGTCCCAAATCTTCCCGTCTCCCGCTGCCTTCAATCACTGTCCCAAACCTTCCCATCTCCCGCTGTCTTCAATCACTGTCCCAAATCTTCCCGTCTCTCCCTGCCTTCAATCACTGTCCCAAATCTTCCCATCTCCCGCTGCCTTCAATCACTGTCCCAAATCTTCCCATCTCCCGCTGCCTTCAATCACTGTCCCAAACCTTCCCATCTCCCGCTGCCTTCAATCACTGTCCCAAACCTTCCCGTCTCCCGCTGCCTTCAATCACTGTCCCAAACCTTCCCATCTCCCGCTGCCTTCAATCACTGTCCCAAATCTTCCCGTCTCCCGCTGCCTTCAATCACTGTCCCAAATCTTCCCGTCTCCCGCTGCCTTCAATCACTGTCCCAAATCTTCCCATCTCCCGCTGCCTTCAATCACTGTCCCAAATCTTCCCATCTCCCGCTGCCTTCAATCACTGTCCCAAACCTTCCCATCTCCCGCTGTCTTCAATCACTGTCCCAAATCTTCCCGTCTCCCGCTGCCTTCAATCACTGTCCCAAACCTTCCCGTCTCCCGCTGCCTTCAATCACTGTCCCAAATCTTCCCGTCTCCCGCTGCCTTCAATCACTGTCCCAAACCTTCCCGTCTCCCGCTGCCTTCAATCACTGTCCCAAATCTTCCCATCTCTCCCTGCCTTCAATCACTGTCCCAAATCTTCCCGTCTCCCGCTGCCTTCAATCACTGTCCCAAACCTTCCCATCTCCCGCTGTCTTCAATCACTGTCCCAAATCTTCCCGTCTCCCGCTGCCTTCAATCACTGTCCCAAATCTTCCCGTCTCCCGCTGTCTTCAATCACTGTCCCAAATCTTCCCATCTCCCGCTGTCTTCAATCACTGTCCCAAATCTTCCCGTCTCCCGCTGCCTTCAATCACTGTCCCAAATCTTCCCATCTCTCCCTGCCTTCAATCACTGTCCCAAATCTTCCCATCTCCCGCTGTCTTCAATCACTGTCCCAAATCTTCCCATCTCTCCCTGCCTTCAATCACTGTCCCAAATCTTCCCGTCTCCCGCTGCCTTCAATCACTGTCCCAAATCTTCCCGTCTCCCGCTGCCTTCAATCACTGTCCCAAATCTTCCCGTCTCCCGCTGCCTTCAATCACTGTCCCAAATCTTCCCGTCTCCCGCTGCCTTCAATCACTGTCCCAAATCTTCCCATCTCCCGCTGTCTTCAATCACTGTCCCAAATCTTCCCATCTCTCCCTGCCTTCAATCACTGTCCCAAATCTTCCCGTCTCCCGCTGTCTTCAATCACTGTCCCAAATCTTCCCATCTCCCGCTGTCTTCAATCACTGTCCCAAATCTTCCCATCTCCCGCTGCCTTCAATCGCTGTCCCAAATCTTCCCATCTCCCGCTGTCTTCAATCACTGTCCCAAATCTTCCCATCTCCCGCTGTCTTCAATCACTGTCCCAAATCTTCCCGTCTCCCGCTGTCTTCAATCACTGTCCCAAATCTTCCCATCTCCCGCTGCCTTCAATCACTGTCCCAAATCTTCCCGTCTCCCGCTGCCTTCAATCACTGTCCCAAACCTTCCCATCTCCCGCTGTCTTCAATCACTGTCCCAAATCTTCCCGTCTCCCGCTGCCTTCAATCACTGTCCCAAATCTTCCCGTCTCCCGCTGCCTTCAATCACTGTCCCAAATCTTCCCATCTCCCGCTGCCTTCAATCACTGTCCCAAATCTTCCCATCTCCCGCTGCCTTCAATCACTGTCCCAAACCTTCCCATCTCCCGCTGCCTTCAATCACTGTCCCAAACCTTCCCATCTCTCCCTGCCTTCAATCACTGTCCCAAATCTTCCCGTCTCCCGCTGCCTTCAATCACTGTCCCAAATCTTCCCATCTCTCCCTGCCTTCAATCACTGTCCCAAATCTTCCCGTCTCCCGCTGTCTTCAATCACTGTCCCAAATCTTCCCATCTCTCCCTGCCTTCAATCACTGTCCCAAATCTTCCCATCTCTCCCTGCCTTCAATCACTGTCCCAAATCTTCCCGTCTCCCGCTGCCTTCAATCACTGTCCCAAATCTTCCCATCTCTCCCTGCCTTCAATCACTGTCCCAAATCTTCCCGTCTCCCGCTGCCTTCAATCACTGTCCCAAATCTTCCCATCTCTCCCTGCCTTCAATCACTGTCCCAAATCTTCCCATCTCTCCCTGCCTTCAATCACTGTCCCAAATCTTCCCGTCTCCCGCTGCCTTCAATCACTGTCCCAAATCTTCCCATCTCCCGCTGCCTTCAATCACTGTCCCAAACCTTCCCATCTCTCCCTGCCTTCAATCACTGTCCCAAATCTTCCCGTCTCCCGCTGCCTTCAATCACTGTCCCAAATCTTCCCATCTCCCGCTGTCTTCAATCACTGTCCCAAATCTTCCCGTCTCCCGCTGTCTTCAATCACTGTCCCAAATCTTCCCGTCTCCCGCTGTCTTCAATCACTGTCCCAAATCTTCCCGTCTCCCGCTGCCTTCAATCACTGTCCCAAATCTTCCCATCTCCCGCTGCCTTCAATCACTGTCCCAAATCTTCCCATCTCCCGCTGTCTTCAATCACTGTCCCAAATCTTCCCATCTCCCGCTGTCTTCAATCACTGTCCCAAATCTTCCCGTCTCCCGCTGCCTTCAATCACTGTCCCAAATCTTCCCATCTCCCGCTGCCTTCAATCACTGTCCCAAATCTTCCCATCTCCCGCTGTCTTCAATCACTGTCCCAAATCTTCCCGTCTCCCGCTGCCTTCAATCACTGTCCCAAATCTTCCCATCTCCCGCTGTCTTCAATCACTGTCCCAAATCTTCCCGTCTCCCGCTGCCTTCAATCACTGTCCCAAATCTTCCCATCTCTCCCTGCCTTCAATCACTGTCCCAAATCTTCCCGTCTCCCGCTGTCTTCAATCACTGTCCCAAATCTTCCCATCTCCCGCTGTCTTCAATCACTGTCCCAAATCTTCCCGTCTCCCGCTGCCTTCAATCACTGTCCCAAATCTTCCCATCTCTCCCTGCCTTCAATCACTGTCCCAAATCTTCCCGTCTCCCGCTGTCTTCAATCACTGTCCCAAATCTTCCCATCTCCCGCTGTCTTCAATCACTGTCCCAAACCTTCCCGTCTCCCGCTGTCTTCAATCACTGTCCCAAATCTTCCCGTCTCCCGCTGCCTTCAATCACTGTCCCAAATCTTCCCGTCTCCCGCTGCCTTCAATCACTGTCCCAAATCTTCCCATCTCCCGCTGTCTTCAATCACTGTCCCAAATCTTCCCGTCTCCCGCTGCCTTCAATCACTGTCCCAAATCTTCCCATCTCCCGCTGCCTTCAATCACTGTCCCAAACCTTCCCATCTCCCGCTGCCTTCAATCACTGTCCCAAATCTTCCCATCTCCCGCTGCCTTCAATCACTGTCCCAAACCTTCCCATCTCCCGCTGCCTTCAATCACTGTCCCAAATCTTCCCATCTCCCGCTGCCTTCAATCACTGTCCCAAATCTTCCCATCTCTCCCTGCCTTCAATCACTGTCCCAAACCTTCCCATCTCCCGCTGCCTTCAATCACTGTCCCAAATCTTCCCATCTCCCGCTGCCTTCAATCACTGTCCCAAATCTTCCCGTCTCCCGCTGTCTTCAATCACTGTCCCAAATCTTCCCGTCTCCCGCTGCCTTCAATCACTGTCCCAAATCTTCCCATCTCTCCCTGCCTTCAATCACTGTCCCAAATCTTCCCGTCTCCCGCTGTCTTCAATCACTGTCCCAAATCTTCCCATCTCCCGCTGTCTTCAATCACTGTCCCAAATCTTCCCGTCTCCCGCTGCCTTCAATCACTGTCCCAAATCTTCCCATCTCTCCCTGCCTTCAATCACTGTCCCAAATCTTCCCATCTCCCGCTGTCTTCAATCACTGTCCCAAATCTTCCCATCTCTCCCTGCCTTCAATCACTGTCCCAAATCTTCCCGTCTCCCGCTGCCTTCAATCACTGTCCCAAATCTTCCCGTCTCCCGCTGCCTTCAATCACTGTCCCAAATCTTCCCGTCTCCCGCTGTCTTCAATCACTGTCCCAAATCTTCCCGTCTCCCGCTGTCTTCAATCACTGTCCCAAATCTTCCCATCTCCCGCTGCCTTCAATCGCTGTCCCAAATCTTCCCATCTCTCCCTGCCTTCAATCACTGTCCCAAATCTTCCCGTCTCCCGCTGTCTTCAATCACTGTCCCAAATCTTCCCATCTCCCGCTGCCTTCAATCGCTGTCCCAAATCTTCCCATCTCTCCCTGCCTTCAATCACTGTCCCAAATCTTCCCATCTCCCGCTGTCTTCAATCACTGTCCCAAATCTTCCCATCTCTCCCTGCCTTCAATCACTGTCCCAAATCTTCCCGTCTCCCGCTGCCTTCAATCGCTGTCCCAAATCTTCCCATCTCTCCCTGCCTTCAATCGCTGTCCCAAATCTTCCCATCTCCCGCTGCCTTCAATCACTGTCCCAAATCTTCCCATCTCCCGCTGCCTTCAATCACTGTCCCAAATCTTCCCATCTCCCGCTGCCTTCAATCACTGTCCCAAATCTTCCCGTCTCCCGCTGTCTTCAATCACTGTCCCAAATCTTCCCGTCTCCCGCTGCCTTCAATCACTGTCCCAAATCTTCCCGTCTCCCGCTGTCTTCAATCACTGTCCCAAATCTTCCCATCTCTCCCTGCCTTCAATCACTGTCCCAAACCTTCCCATCTCCCGCTGCCTTCAATCACTGTCCCAAATCTTCCCATCTCCCGCTGCCTTCAATCACTGTCCCAAACCTTCCCATCTCTCCCTGCCTTCAATCGCTGTCCCAAACCTTCCCATCTCCCGCTGCCTTCAATCACTGTCCCAAATCTTCCCGTCTCCCGCTGTCTTCAATCACTGTCCCAAATCTTCCCATCTCTCCCTGCCTTCAATCACTGTCCCAAACCTTCCCATCTCCCGCTGCCTTCAATCACTGTCCCAAATCTTCCCGTCTCCCGCTGTCTTCAATCACTGTCCCAAATCTTCCCATCTCTCCCTGCCTTCAATCACTGTCCCAAACCTTCCCATCTCCCGCTGCCTTCAATCACTGTCCCAAACCTTCCCGTCTCCCGCTGCCTTCAATCACTGTCCCAAACCTTCCCATCTCCCGCTGCCTTCAATCACTGTCCCAAATCTTCCCATCTCTCCCTGCCTTCAATCACTGTCCCAAATCTTCCCATCTCCCGCTGCCTTCAATCACTGTCCCAAACCTTCCCATCTCCCGCTGCCTTCAATCACTGTCCCAAATCTTCCCATCTCTCCCTGCCTTCAATCACTGTCCCAAATCTTCCCGTCTCCCGCTGCCTTCAATCACTGTCCCAAACCTTCCCGTCTCCCGCTGTCTTCAATCACTGTCCCAAATCTTCCCGTCTCCCGCTGCCTTCAATCACTGTCCCAAATCTTCCCATCTCTCCCTGCCTTCAATCACTGTCCCAAATCTTCCCATCTCCCGCTGCCTTCAATCACTGTCCCAAATCTTCCCGTCTCCCGCTGCCTTCAATCACTGTCCCAAATCTTCCCATCTCCCGCTGCCTTCAATCACTGTCCCAAATCTTCCCGTCTCCCGCTGCCTTCAATCACTGTCCCAAATCTTCCCATCTCCCGCTGCCTTCAATCACTGTCCCAAATCTTCCCGTCTCCCGCTGCCTTCAATCACTGTCCCAAATCTTCCCATCTCTCCCTGCCTTCAATCACTGTCCCAAACCTTCCCGTCTCCCGCTGCCTTCAATCACTGTCCCAAATCTTCCCGTCTTCCGCTGTCTTCAATCACTGTCCCAAATCTTCCCGTCTCCCGCTGTCTTCAATCACTGTCCCAAATCTTCCCGTCTCCCGCTGCCTTCAATCACTGTCCCAAATCTTCCCGTCTCCCGCTGTCTTCAATCACTGTCCCAAATCTTCCCATCTCTCCCTGCCTTCAATCACTGTCCCAAATCTTCCCATCTCCCGCTGTCTTCAATCACTGTCCCAAACCTTCCCATCTCCCGCTGTCTTCAATCACTGTCCCAAATCTTCCCATCTCTCCCTGCCTTCAATCACTGTCCCAAATCTTCCCGTCTCCCGCTGCCTTCAATCACTGTCCCAAATCTTCCCGTCTCCCGCTGTCTTCAATCACTGTCCCAAATCTTCCCATCTCCCGCTGTCTTCAATCACTGTCCCAAATCTTCCCGTCTCCCGCTGTCTTCAATCACTGTCCCAAATCTTCCCATCTCCCGCTGCCTTCAATCACTGTCCCAAACCTTCCCATCTCCCGCTGTCTTCAATCACTGTCCCAAATCTTCCCATCTCCCGCTGCCTTCAATCACTGTCCCAAATCTTCCCGTCTCCCGCTGCCTTCAATCACTGTCCCAAATCTTCCCGTCTCCCGCTGTCTTCAATCACTGTCCCAAATCTTCCCGTCTCCCGCTGTCTTCAATCACTGTCCCAAATCTTCCCGTCTCCCGCTGCCTTCAATCACTGTCCCAAATCTTCCCGTCTCCCGCTGTCTTCAATCACTGTCCCAAATCTTCCCGTCTCCCGCTGTCTTCAATCACTGTCCCAAACCTTCCCATCTCCCGCTGTCTTCAATCACTGTCCCAAATCTTCCCATCTCCCGCTGCCTTCAATCACTGTCCCAAATCTTCCCATCTCTCCCTGCCTTCAATCACTGTCCCAAATCTTCCCGTCTCCCGCTGTCTTCAATCACTGTCCCAAACCTTCCCGTCTCCCGCTGCCTTCAATCACTGTCCCAAATCTTCCCATCTCTCCCTGCCTTCAATCACTGTCCCAAATCTTCCCGTCTCTCCCTGCCTTCAATCACTGTCCCAAACCTTCCCATCTCCCGCTGCCTTCAATCACTGTCCCAAATCTTCCCGTCTCCCGCTGCCTTCAATCACTGTCCCAAATCTTCCCGTCTCTCCCTGCCTTCAATCACTGTCCCAAATCTTCCCGTCTCTCCCTGCCTTCAATCACTGTCCCAAATCTTCCCATCTCCCGCTGCCTTCAATCACTGTCCCAAACCTTCCCGTCTCCCGCTGCCTTCAATCGCTGTCCCAAATCTTCCCATCTCCCGCTGTCTTCAATCACTGTCCCAAATCTTCCCATCTCCCGCTGTCTTCAATCACTGTCCCAAATCTTCCCGTCTCCCGCTGCCTTCAATCACTGTCCCAAACCTTCCCGTCTCCCGCTGCCTTCAATCACTGTCCCAAATCTTCCCATCTCTCCCTGCCTTCAATCACTGTCCCAAACCTTCCCATCTCTCCCTGCCTTCAATCACTGTCCCAAATCTTCCCGTCTCCCGCTGCCTTCAATCACTGTCCCAAACCTTCCCATCTCCCGCTGCCTTCAATCACTGTCCCAAATCTTCCCATCTCTCCCTGCCTTCAATCACTGTCCCAAATCTTCCCATCTCCCGCTGCCTTCAATCACTGTCCCAAATCTTCCCATCTCCCGCTGCCTTCAATCACTGTCCCAAATCTTCCCGTCTCCCGCTGCCTTCAATCACTGTCCCAAATCTTCCCATCTCCCGCTGCCTTCAATCACTGTCCCAAATCTTCCCGTCTCCCGCTGCCTTCAATCACTGTCCCAAACCTTCCCATCTCCCGCTGCCTTCAATCACTGTCCCAAATCTTCCCGTCTCCCGCTGTCTTCAATCACTGTCCCAAACCTTCCCATCTCCCGCTGCCTTCAATCACTGTCCCAAATCTTCCCGTCTCCCGCTGCCTTCAATCACTGTCCCAAACCTTCCCATCTCCCGCTGCCTTCAATCACTGTCCCAAATCTTCCCATCTCCCGCTGCCTTCAATCACTGTCCCAAACCTTCCCATCTCTCCCTGCCTTCAATCACTGTCCCAAATCTTCCCGTCTCCCGCTGCCTTCAATCACTGTCCCAAATCTTCCCGTCTCCCGCTGCCTTCAATCACTGTCCCAAATCTTCCCGTCTCCCGCTGCCTTCAATCACTGTCCCAAACCTTCCCATCTCCCGCTGCCTTCAATCACTGTCCCAAATCTTCCCGTCTCCCGCTGCCTTCAATCACTGTCCCAAATCTTCCCATCTCTCCCTGCCTTCAATCACTGTCCCAAATCTTCCCATCTCCCGCTGCCTTCAATCGCTGTCCCAAATCTTCCCGTCTCCCGCTGCCTTCAATCACTGTCCCAAATCTTCCCGTCTCCCGCTGCCTTCAATCACTGTCCCAAATCTTCCCGTCTCCCGCTGCCTTCAATCACTGTCCCAAATCTTCCCGTCTCCCGCTGCCTTCAATCACTGTCCCAAATCTTCCCGTCTCCCGCTGTCTTCAATCACTGTCCCAAACCTTCCCATCTCCCGCTGCCTTCAATCACTGTCCCAAATCTTCCCGTCTCCCGCTGTCTTCAATCACTGTCCCAAATCTTCCCATCTCCCGCTGCCTTCAATCACTGTCCCAAATCTTCCCGTCTCCCGCTGCCTTCAATCACTGTCCCAAACCTTCCCATCTCCCGCTGCCTTCAATCACTGTCCCAAATCTTCCCATCTCCCGCTGCCTTCAATCACTGTCCCAAATCTTCCCGTCTCCCGCTGCCTTCAATCACTGTCCCAAATCTTCCCGTCTCCCGCTGCCTTCAATCACTGTCCCAAACCTTCCCATCTCCCGCTGTCTTCAATCACTGTCCCAAACCTTCCCATCTCTCCCTGCCTTCAATCACTGTCCCAAATCTTCCCGTCTCCCGCTGCCTTCAATCACTGTCCCAAACCTTCCCATCTCCCGCTGCCTTCAATCACTGTCCCAAATCTTCCCATCTCCCGCTGCCTTCAATCACTGTCCCAAACCTTCCCATCTCTCCCTGCCTTCAATCACTGTCCCAAATCTTCCCATCTCCCGCTGCCTTCAATCACTGTCCCAAATCTTCCCATCTCCCGCTGCCTTCAATCACTGTCCCAAACCTTCCCATCTCTCCCTGCCTTCAATCACTGTCCCAAATCTTCCCATCTCCCGCTGCCTTCAATCACTGTCCCAAATCTTCCCATCTCCCGCTGCCTTCAATCACTGTCCCAAATCTTCCCGTCTCCCGCTGCCTTCAATCACTGTCCCAAATCTTCCCGTCTCCCGCTGCCTTCAATCACTGTCCCAAATCTTCCCATCTCCCGCTGCCTTCAATCACTGTCCCAAATCTTCCCGTCTCCCGCTGCCTTCAATCACTGTCCCAAATCTTCCCGTCTCCCGCTGCCTTCAATCACTGTCCCAAACCTTCCCGTCTCCCGCTGCCTTCAATCACTGTCCCAAATCTTCCCATCTCTCCCTGCCTTCAATCACTGTCCCAAACCTTCCCGTCTCCCGCTGCCTTCAATCACTGTCCCA
Source organism: Carcharhinus amblyrhynchos (assembly GCF_965287045.1). NCBI lineage: Eukaryota > Metazoa > Chordata > Chondrichthyes > Carcharhiniformes > Carcharhinidae > Carcharhinus > Carcharhinus amblyrhynchos. The sequence continues at coordinate 52,229 of NW_027650147.1, forward strand.
AACCTTCCCGTCTCCCGCTGCCTTCAATCACTGTCCCAAATCTTCCCATCTCCCGCTGTCTTCAATCACTGTCCCAAACCTTCCCATCTCCCGCTGCCTTCAATCACTGTCCCAAATCTTCCCGTCTCCCGCTGTCTTCAATCACTGTCCCAAATCTTCCCATCTCCCGCTGCCTTCAATCACTGTCCCAAACCTTCCCGTCTCCCGCTGTCTTCAATCACTGTCCCAAATCTTCCCGTCTCCCGCTGCCTTCAATCACTGTCCCAAATCTTCCCATCTCTCCCTGCCTTCAATCACTGTCCCAAATCTTCCCATCTCTCCCTGCCTTCAATCACTGTCCCAAATCTTCCCATCTCCCGCTGCCTTCAATCACTGTCCCAAATCTTCCCATCTCCCGCTGCCTTCAATCACTGTCCCAAATCTTCCCATCTCCCGCTGCCTTCAATCACTGTCCCAAATCTTCCCATCTCCCGCTGCCTTCAATCACTATCCCAAACCTTCCCGTCTCCCGCTGTCTTCAATCACTGTCCCAAATCTTCCCATCTCCCGCTGCCTTCAATCACTGTCCCAAATCTTCCCGTCTCCCGCTGCCTTCAATCACTGTCCCAAATCTTCCCGTCTCCCGCTGCCTTCAATCACTGTCCCAAACCTTCCCATCTCCCGCTGCCTTCAATCACTGTCCCAAATCTTCCCGTCTCCCGCTGCCTTCAATCACTGTCCCAAATCTTCCCATCTCTCCCTGCCTTCAATCACTGTCCCAAATCTTCCCATCTCTCCCTGCCTTCAATCACTGTCCCAAATCTTCCCATCTCTCCCTGCCTTCAATCACTGTCCCAAATCTTCCCATCTCTCCCTGCCTTCAATCACTGTCCCAAATCTTCCCATCTCTCCCTGCCTTCAATCACTGTCCCAAATCTTCCCGTCTCCCGCTGCCTTCAATCACTGTCCCAAATCTTCCCGTCTCCCGCTGCCTTCAATCACTGTCCCAAATCTTCCCATCTCTCCCTGCCTTCAATCACTGTCCCAAATCTTCCCATCTCTCCCTGCCTTCAATCACTGTCCCAAATCTTCCCATCTCTCCCTGCCTTCAATCACTGTCCCAAATCTTCCCGTCTCCCGCTGCCTTCAATCACTGTCCCAAATCTTCCCGTCTCCCGCTGCCTTCAATCACTGTCCCAAATCTTCCCGTCTCCCGCTGTCTTCAATCACTGTCCCAAATCTTCCCGTCTCCCGCTGCCTTCAATCACTGTCCCAAATCTTCCCGTCTCCCGCTGCCTTCAATCACTGTCCCAAATCTTCCCGTCTCCCGCTGCCTTCAATCACTGTCCCAAATCTTCCCGTCTCCCGCTGCCTTCAATCACTGTCCCAAATCTTCCCGTCTCCCGCTGCCTTCAATCACTGTCCCAAATCTTCCCGTCTCCCGCTGCCTTCAATCACTGTCCCAAATCTTCCCGTCTCCCGCTGCCTTCAATCACTGTCCCAAATCTTCCCGTCTCCCGCTGTCTTCAATCACTGTCCCAAACCTTCCCATCTCCCGCTGCCTTCAATCACTGTCCCAAATCTTCCCGTCTCCCGCTGCCTTCAATCACTGTCCCAAATCTTCCCATCTCCCGCTGCCTTCAATCACTGTCCCAAACCTTCCCGTCTCCCGCTGTCTTCAATCACTGTCCCAAATCTTCCCATCTCCCGCTGTCTTCAATCACTGTCCCAAATCTTCCCATCTCCCGCTGTCTTCAATCACTGTCCCAAATCTTCCCATCTCCCGCTGCCTTCAATCACTGTCCCAAACCTTCCCGTCTCCCGCTGTCTTCAATCACTGTCCCAAATCTTCCCATCTCCCGCTGTCTTCAATCACTGTCCCAAATCTTCCCGTCTCCCGCTGTCTTCAATCACTGTCCCAAATCTTCCCATCTCTCCCTGCCTTCAATCACTGTCCCAAATCTTCCCATCTCCCGCTGTCTTCAATCACTGTCCCAAATCTTCCCATCTCTCCCTGCCTTCAATCGCTGTCCCAAATCTTCCCATCTCCCGCTGTCTTCAATCACTGTCCCAAATCTTCCCATCTCTCCCTGCCTTCAATCACTGTCCCAAATCTTCCCGTCTCCCGCTGCCTTCAATCACTGTCCCAAACCTTCCCATCTCCCGCTGCCTTCAATCACTGTCCCAAATCTTCCCGTCTCCCGCTGTCTTCAATCACTGTCCCAAATCTTCCCGTCTCCCGCTGCCTTCAATCACTGTCCCAAATCTTCCCATCTCTCCCTGCCTTCAATCACTGTCCCAAACCTTCCCATCTCTCCCTGCCTTCAATCACTGTCCCAAACCTTCCCGTCTCCCGCTGCCTTCAATCACTGTCCCAAACCTTCCCATCTCCCGCTGCCTTCAATCACTGTCCCAAACCTTCCCATCTCCCGCTGCCTTCAATCACTGTCCCAAATCTTCCCGTCTCCCGCTGTCTTCAATCACTGTCCCAAATCTTCCCGTCTCCCGCTGCCTTCAATCACTGTCCCAAATCTTCCCGTCTCCCGCTGCCTTCAATCACTGTCCCAAATCTTCCCATCTCCCGCTGCCTTCAATCACTGTCCCAAATCTTCCCGTCTCCCGCTGCCTTCAATCACTGTCCCAAACCTTCCCATCTCTCCCTGCCTTCAATCACTGTCCCAAATCTTCCCGTCTCCCGCTGCCTTCAATCACTGTCCCAAATCTTCCCGTCTCCCGCTGCCTTCAATCACTGTCCCAAATCTTCCCATCTCCCGCTGTCTTCAATCACTGTCCCAAATCTTCCCGTCTCCCGCTGCCTTCAATCACTGTCCCAAATCTTCCCGTCTCCCGCTGCCTTCAATCACTGTCCCAAACCTTCCCATCTCCCGCTGCCTTCAATCACTGTCCCAAATCTTCCCGTCTCCCGCTGTCTTCAATCACTGTCCCAAATCTTCCCATCTCCCGCTGCCTTCAATCACTGTCCCAAATCTTCCCGTCTCCCGCTGTCTTCAATCACTGTCCCAAACCTTCCCATCTCCCGCTGCCTTCAATCACTGTCCCAAATCTTCCCATCTCCCGCTGTCTTCAATCACTGTCCCAAATCTTCCCGTCTCCCGCTGCCTTCAATCACTGTCCCAAATCTTCCCGTCTCCCGCTGCCTTCAATCACTGTCCCAAATCTTCCCATCTCTCCCTGCCTTCAATCACTGTCCCAAATCTTCCCATCTCCCGCTGTCTTCAATCACTGTCCCAAATCTTCCCATCTCCCGCTGCCTTCAATCACTGTCCCAAATCTTCCCATCTCTCCCTGCCTTCAATCACTGTCCCAAATCTTCCCATCTCCCGCTGTCTTCAATCACTGTCCCAAATCTTCCCATCTCTCCCTGCCTTCAATCACTGTCCCAAACCTTCCCATCTCCCGCTGCCTTCAATCACTGTCCCAAATCTTCCCGTCTCCCGCTGCCTTCAATCACTGTCCCAAATCTTCCCATCTCCCGCTGTCTTCAATCACTGTCCCAAATCTTCCCGTCTCCCGCTGTCTTCAATCACTGTCCCAAATCTTCCCATCTCTCCCTGCCTTCAATCACTGTCCCAAATCTTCCCGTCTCCCGCTGTCTTCAATCACTGTCCCAAATCTTCCCGTCTCCCGCTGCCTTCAATCACTGTCCCAAATCTTCCCGTCTCCCGCTGTCTTCAATCACTGTCCCAAATCTTCCCATCTCTCCCTGCCTTCAATCACTGTCCCAAATCTTCCTGTCTCCCGCTGCCTTCAATCACTGTCCCAAATCTTCCCATCTCTCCCTGCCTTCAATCACTGTCCCAAACCTTCCCATCTCCCGCTGCCTTCAATCACTGTCCCAAACCTTCCCATCTCTCCCTGCCTTCAATCACTGTCCCAAATCTTCCCGTCTCCCGCTGCCTTCAATCACTGTCCCAAACCTTCCCATCTCCCGCTGCCTTCAATCACTGTCCCAAACCTTCCCGTCTCCCGCTGCCTTCAATCACTGTCCCAAATCTTCCCATCTCTCCCTGCCTTCAATCACTGTCCCAAACCTTCCCGTCTCCCGCTGCCTTCAATCACTGTCCCAAATCTTCCCATCTCTCCCTGCCTTCAATCACTGTCCCAAACCTTCCCGTCTCCCGCTGCCTTCAATCACTGTCCCAAACCTTCCCATCTCTCCCTGCCTTCAATCACTGTCCCAAATCTTCCCATCTCCCGCTGCCTTCAATCACTGTCCCAAATCTTCCCATCTCTCCCTGCCTTCAATCACTGTCCCAAATCTTCCCGTCTCCCGCTGCCTTCAATCACTGTCCCAAATCTTCCCGTCTCCCGCTGCCTTCAATCACTGTCCCAAATCTTCCCATCTCTCCCTGCCTTCAATCACTGTCCCAAATCTTCCCATCTCTCCCTGCCTTCAATCACTGTCCCAAACCTTCCCATCTCTCCCTGCCTTCAATCACTGTCCCAAATCTTCCCGTCTCCCGCTGCCTTCAATCACTGTCCCAAATCTTCCCATCTCTCCCTGCCTTCAATCACTGTCCCAAATCTTCCTGTCTCCCGCTGCCTTCAATCACTGTCCCAAACCTTCCCATCTCCCGCTGCCTTCAATCACTGTCCCAAATCTTCCCATCTCTCCCTGCCTTCAATCACTGTCCCAAATCTTCCCGTCTCCCGCTGCCTTCAATCACTGTCCCAAACCTTCCCATCTCCCGCTGCCTTCAATCACTGTCCCAAATCTTCCCATCTCTCCCTGCCTTCAATCACTGTCCCAAATCTTCCCGTCTCCCGCTGCCTTCAATCACTGTCCCAAACCTTCCCATCTCCCGCTGCCTTCAATCACTGTCCCAAATCTTCCCGTCTCCCGCTGTCTTCAATCACTGTCCCAAATCTTCCCGTCTCCCGCTGCCTTCAATCACTGTCCCAAACCTTCCCATCTCCCGCTGCCTTCAATCACTGTCCCAAACCTTCCCATCTCTCCCTGCCTTCAATCACTGTCCCAAATCTTCCCATCTCCCGCTGCCTTCAATCACTGTCCCAAATCTTCCCATCTCTCCCTGCCTTCAATCACTGTCCCAAATCTTCCCATCTCTCCCTGCCTTCAATCACTGTCCCAAATCTTCCCATCTCCCGCTGCCTTCAATCACTGTCCCAAACCTTCCCATCTCCCGCTGCCTTCAATCACTGTCCCAAATCTTCCCGTCTCCCGCTGTCTTCAATCACTGTCCCAAATCTTCCCGTCTCCCGCTGTCTTCAATCACTGTCCCAAATCTTCCCGTCTCCCGCTGCCTTCAATCACTGTCCCAAATCTTCCCATCTCCCGCTGCCTTCAATCACTGTCCCAAACCTTCCCATCTCCCGCTGCCTTCAATCACTGTCCCAAACCTTCCCATCTCCCGCTGCCTTCAATCACTGTCCCAAATCTTCCCATCTCTCCCTGCCTTCAATCACTGTCCCAAATCTTCCCATCTCTCCCTGCCTTCAATCACTGTCCCAAATCTTCCCATCTCCCGCTGCCTTCAATCACTGTCCCAAATCTTCCCGTCTCCCGCTGCCTTCAATCACTGTCCCAAATCTTCCCATCTCTCCCTGCCTTCAATCACTGTCCCAAATCTTCCCGTCTCCCGCTGCCTTCAATCACTGTCCCAAATCTTCCCGTCTCCCGCTGTCTTCAATCACTGTCCCAAATCTTCCCGTCTCCCGCTGTCTTCAATCACTGTCCCAAATCTTCCCATCTCTCCCTGCCTTCAATCACTGTCCCAAACCTTCCCATCTCCCGCTGCCTTCAATCACTGTCCCAAATCTTCCCGTCTCCCGCTGCCTTCAATCACTGTCCCAAATCTTCCCGTCTCCCGCTGTCTTCAATCACTGTCCCAAATCTTCCCGTCTCCCGCTGCCTTCAATCACTGTCCCAAACCTTCCCGTCTCCCGCTGCCTTCAATCGCTGTCCCAAATCTTCCCGTCTCCCGCTGCCTTCAATCACTGTCCCAAATCTTCCCGTCTCCCGCTGTCTTCAATCACTGTCCCAAACCTTCCCATCTCCCGCTGCCTTCAATCACTGTCCCAAACCTTCCCATCTCCCGCTGCCTTCAATCACTGTCCCAAACCTTCCCATCTCCCGCTGCCTTCAATCACTGTCCCAAATCTTCCCATCTCTCCCTGCCTTCAATCACTGTCCCAAATCTTCCCATCTCCCGCTGCCTTCAATCACTGTCCCAAATCTTCCCATCTCCCGCTGTCTTCAATCACTGTCCCAAATCTTCCCGTCTCCCGCTGCCTTCAATCACTGTCCCAAATCTTCCCGTCTCCCGCTGCCTTCAATCACTGTCCCAAATCTTCCCGTCTCCCGCTGCCTTCAATCACTGTCCCAAATCTTCCCGTCTCCCGCTGCCTTCAATCACTGTCCCAAATCTTCCCGTCTCTCCCTGCCTTCAATCACTGTCCCAAATCTTCCCGTCTCCCGCTGCCTTCAATCACTGTCCCAAATCTTCCCGTCTCCCGCTGTCTTCAATCACTGTCCCAAATCTTCCCATCTCCCGCTGCCTTCAATCACTGTCCCAAATCTTCCCGTCTCCCGCTGCCTTCAATCACTGTCCCAAATCTTCCCATCTCCCGCTGCCTTCAATCACTGTCCCAAATCTTCCCGTCTCCCGCTGTCCAATCCCCTGCGGCTAGAGAAGTTCGCTTGAGTCATGGAAAATCAGAACAAGGCCATTCAGCCCCTCAAGCCTGCTGTAGCATTCAATAAGATCTGAATCTGACCTCAACTCCACTTTCTGTCTGAACTCTCCACTCCCTTCTCCATCAAATCTCTAACTCATCCTTGAACATATTCTGTGACTCTGCCTCCACTGCACTCTCTCTGACTGAATCCTCATCTCCATCTTAAATGGGAAAGTCTTTATTGTGAAGGGTCCCCTTATTCTCCATTCTCCCACAAAGGAAACTTTTTTTTTAGCATCCACAAGCTCTCAGAGTCTTCCTATGTTTCAATAAAATCATCTCTCGGTTGTGTAAATTCTACTGGGCTATCAGACCAAACTGCTCAGCCTTTCCCTGCAAGAAAACCCCTTCATCCCAGGAATCTACCCGGGAATCAAGCAAACGAGTGAAAGGAGTTAAAATGGGGACGAGGGACGGAGATCTGGGGGCACTGGCAGAGGAACCGATTGAAGACAGGGTGATTTTCTCTAAAGTGTGACATTGGAGGAACTGGCTGAGTCTGGTTTTGTACACCCCCATGAAAGTAATTATTATTGTAACAAAGCTGGATTGGCACCATTCAGGACAAAGCAGCCTATTTGATTGGCAACACATCTACAAACATCCACTCTCTCCACCCCGATGCTAAGTAGCAGCAGTGTGTACTATCTATAGGATGAACTGCAGCAATTCACCAAAGATCCTTAGACAGCACCTTCCAAACCCACCACCAAGTCCAGCTAGAAGGACAAGGGCAGCAGATACACAGGGAGCACCAGCACCTGCAAGCTCCCCTCCAAGCCACTCACCGTCCTGATTTGGAAATATATCGCCATTCCTTCACAGTCGCTGGGTCAAAATCCTGAAATTCTCTCCCTAATGGCATTGTGGGTCAAGATGTGGATATGCCGGCATTGGACTGGGGTAAACACAGTAAAAAGTCTGACAACACCAGGTTTATATTTGATAGTTGAGTTTACTATCAAATAAATCGGTTGGACTTAAACCTGGTGTTGTCAGACTTTTTACTGTGGGTCAACCCACAGAACCTGGACTGCAGCGATTCAAGAAGGCAGCTCATTACCACCTTCTCAAGGGTAATTAGGGATGGGCAATAAATGCTGGCCAGCCAGCGACGCCCACGTCCCACCAATAAAAACATTCAAAGCCATTTCTCCTCCCTGTTAAATCCCTTTGTAAGAAGGAACTGAACACAGCTCCTGGCAGTGACATCATTCTCCTATTTTCCTGATCTGAATGTAACTCTTCACTTCTGTGTCCGAGAGAGGAAAAAACATCCCAAATAACAACAGACCGGGGAAAAACACGGCCCAGACAGCACCGGGGAAAAACACGGCCCAGACAGCACCGGGGGAAGGCTGACTGGCCTTTCACACAGTGTGCTGTGATCATGTTGCAGTAAATTGGAATAAATTACAAATTTCCCTGCGTCTGATAGTGTCAAACTGTAGCAGAGACAAACTGTAGCAGAGACAAACTGTACCAGAGACAAACTGTAGCAGAGACAAACTGTAGCAGAGACAAACTGTAGCAGAGACAAACTGTAGCAGAGACAAACTGTACCAGAGACAAACTGTACCAGAGACAAACTGTACCAGAGACAAACTGTACCAGAGACAAACTGTACCAGAGACAAACTGTACCAGAGACAAACTGTACCAGAGACAAACTGTACCAGAGACAAACTGTACCAGAGACAAACTGTACCAGTGAAGTGTTCAGCCTGACAGTAATATTGGAAGCTTTATCTGAAGTAATATTACAATGGAACTAATTGACAAGATTGAATTGGGAATGCTAAATACAGATCAGAAGAACATAAGAAATAGGAGCAGGAGTAGGCCAACTAGCCCTTCGAGCCTGCCCCGCCATTCAATAAGATCATGGCTGATCTGTCGCTGCTCAGTTCCACTTTCCCGCCCTCTCCCCATAACCCTTAATCCCCTCTCTCATCAAAAACCCATCAACCCGCTTCTTAAAAATATTTAGCGAGGCAGCCTCCACCACTTCAATGGGCAGAGAATTCCAGAGATTCACCACCCTTTGAGTGAAGAAGTTCCTCCTCAACTCCATTCTAAACCGCCCCCCCTTTATCTTGAGGCTGTGCCCCCTAGTCCTACTGTCCTTTCTGAGCAGGAAGAGTCTCTCCACCTCTATCCTATCCATCCCATTCATCATCTTATACGTCTCAATGAGATCTCCCCTCATTCTTCTAAACTCTAACGAGTACAAGCCTAGTTTATTCAGCCTCTCCTCATAGCTCAACCCCCTCAACTCCGGTATCAGCCTAGTAAACCTCCTCTGCACTCCCTCCAAGGCCAAAATATCTTTGCGCAGGTGCGGCGCCCAAAACTGCACACAGTACTCCAGCTGCAGCCTCACCAATGCCCTATACAGCTGCAGCAAGACCTCCCTACTTTTATATTCAATCCCCCTCGCTATGAAGGCCAGCATCCCATTCGCCTTCCTGACCACCTGCTGCACCTGCAAGCTGGGTTTTTGCGACTCATGCACAAGGACCCCGAGGTCCCTCTGCACCGTCGCCTGCTGCAGTTTTTCTCCCCGTAAGTAATAGTCCTTCCTACCATTATTCCTACCAAAGTGGACCACCTCGCACTTGCCAACATTAAATTCCATTTGCCATTTCCTGGCCCATTCGCCCAGCTTATCTAGATCCTGATTCCTGATCTAGATTCTGCCAGTGAGTTCACAGCTTAGATTCTCCATTATTGGAGACAGTTATAGGAATTCCTGTGTTTTAGATCATCTTCAGCTACAACACCAACAGCCTTTGTCCCCCCCTAACATCTGGTGAGACGTTGGCTGATATTCACCCATGTGGCGTTCACAATTCCTGCAATTCCTTCGTAACCACGTCAAAACCTGGATCACATTTAGCTGATATGTTGCAAGTAATATTCAGACCACACAGATACCAGGCAAAGACCATCTCCAACCCGAAGGATTTACCATTGACCAGAACTGGATTAACCCCATAAATAGGTCAGAGGCTTGGAATTCACCAACCAGAAACTAGACTGCATCACCCCCTGTCTACATCAACAGGGACAAAGTACAAAAGGGTCGAGAGCTTCAAGTTTTTGGATGTCCGGCTCATCAACAACCTGTCCTGGTTCCTCCGCGCTGACACGATAGTTAAGAAAGCTCACCAATGCTTCTACTTTCTCAGAAGATTAAGGAAATTTGGCATGTCAGCTACAACCCTTCCTAACTTTTACAGATGCACCACAGAAAGCATTCTATCTGGTTCTATCACAGCTTGGTATGGCTCCTGCTCTGCCTAAAACCACAAGGAACTACAAAAGGTTGTAAATGTAGCCCAATCCATCACACAAACCAGCCTCCCATCCACTAACTCTGTCTACACTTCCCACTGCCTCAGCAAAGCAGCCAGTATAATTAAAGAGCTCACACACCCCAGACATTCTCTCTTCCACCTTCTTTCATCAGGAAAGAGATACAAAAGTCTGAGATCATGTACCAGCCGACTCAAGAACAGCTTCTTCCCTGCTGCTGTCAGACTTTTGAATGGACCTACCTTGCATTAAGTTGATCTTTCTCTACACTCTAGCTATGACTGTAACACTACATTCTGCACTCTCTCCTTTCCTTCTCTATGAATGGTATGCTTTGTCGCGTGCAATAAACAATACTTTTCACTGTATGTTAATACATGTGACAATAATAAATCCAATCAATTCAAATCCCATGACTACCAGCATTTACAAAGACAAGGGCAGCATGGGAACACCAGCGCCTGGAGGTTCCCCTCCAAACCAATCACCATCCTGACTTGGAGATATAATCACCGTTCCTTTCACTGTCACTGAGACAAAATCCTGGAGTGTTTACCCTAATAGCAGCATGGGTGTACCTACACAATCTAGACTGCAGTGGATTAAGGGAACAGCTCCTCATCACCTTCTCAAGGACAGTTAGAAATGGGCTCTGGTGGAGAAGCCAACAAGACTCAGAACCCATGAATGAATAAATGATAAAAAACTCCCACACACATCTGTCCAGTCACTGAAACGTGGATCTGTTGCCATCAGTCAATCTTGGAGGAGTTTTCTGGCCACTTTTCTGTTTTCGCTGTGACATGAAATAGTCGTAAAACTCTCAATTTCTAACCTGATGTGACTCTGATACACAGCAGTGAGTGCCTCTCATTGGCTCAGTTCACTGCTGTAGGCACTATATAAATGTAAGTTGTTGTTTTAAGAGACAGATAGTTATATTGAAATATTCCTCAGTGTGTGAGACATGACTATTGTTGAAAGTTTAGGACTGAGACACAATGGGATAGATTGTCATCATGTGTTTGAAAATGATGTCTTTAAGCCTGAAATAGGGTCTTCAACCTGAAACTAAATAAGGTGGGTACAGGAGAAAGATAGCAAAGCTTAATTGATGTAAGGTCTGTGACAGCACACACACACATAGCAAACATTTAAATCACTAATTTGTAATAAATATACATTCTCTTAACAACCTATGGGAAAAGAGTTTAATAGTGAACAACACAATCTGATTTATAGTTGTCACATGTATTAACATACACTAAAAGTATTATTTCTTGTACACTATACAGACAAAGCATACCATTCATAGAGAAGGAAAGGCGAGAGTGCAGAATGTAGTGTTACTGTCACAGCGAGGGTGTAGAGAAAGATCAACTTAATGCAAAGTAGGTCCATTCAAAAGTCTGACAGCAGCAGGGAGAAGCTGTTCTTGAATCTTTGGTACGTGATCTCAGACTTTAGTATCTTTTTCCCGATGGAAGGAGGTGGGAGAGAGAACGTCCAGGGTGCGTGAGGTCCTTAATTACACTGGCTGCTTTGTCGAGGCAGTGGGATGTGTAGACAAATAGACAAGAAGTTAAAATAATCTTAAAAGGAAGTGATTTATCAAGTTGCTAAAAAGGAATAAATCTGTGGAGAAGGAGAGGATTAAAATAAAAAAGGGAAGATCAGAAAGGAGAGTAAAATAACCACAGATTTCTATCGCTTTGTGAAAGAGATTAGCAGCAGTTAATGTGGATTCTTCAGAGGCTGAGCGATTCAAACACGGAGTAAGGACATTCAACAGAAACCTGGTAAAAGACACAAAAAACACCCAGGAAATGTTTGTGAACCAATGGTCTGGTGAGAGAATGAGGAAGTGAAAGAGAAATAATATTAGTGACAAAATAGGACTGAAGATATTAATGGCCTAAAAGCCAACCATTCAACTGGACTTGATGGTGCAAAATTCAGGATTTAGAGAGTGAGGTAGAAGGTTAGCAAGCAGAACCTCAAATGTAGACATCTCTGCATTACTCCCAGTGCCACAAACAAGTCAATACAGAAATAGAAGGTAATCTATGCTGGGAAATCTCAGCAGGTCTGACAGTGTCTGTCCAACATTTCCAGTCTGGATGAGCCTTTATCAGAAATAGGAGAGAGGCAGTGAATGTGTGGCTGGTTCTGCAGAGAGAGCTTTCGATTCCTGGGACACTTGGACCGGCTCTGGGGGAGCTGAGACGTGTACAATCCAGACACATTGTGTTAGAACAGAGCTGGGACTGAGTTTGGAGAGAGGATTTTGCCCATACTATTGGGAAAGGTTCAAACTGATTTGAGCTGGGGGCTGGGGGAACCAGGAGATAACAGAGAGGAATGCCAAGGGGCACAGACTGTTGGGACAGATAGAAAGCACTAGTGTAGACCTAGTCACTGAACAGATTGGGTCAGAGTAAAGCAGACTATAATACAGGGCTCTCACTAGTCACTGACTGCTAATCAGAAAAAGACCCGTAATCATTTGGAAGAGGGAACTGAATGTATTTTCTCCAGATTTGCAGATGATACAAAGCTGGGTGGGAGTGTGAGCTGTGAGGAGGATGCAGAGATGTTTCAGTGTGATTTGGACAGGCTGAGTGTGTGAGCATCTAAATGCACGGCAAATACAGTAAAATGTGGATAAGTGTGAGGTTATCCACTTTGATAGCAATAATCGGAAGACAGATTATTACTGGAATGGGTGTAAATTGAGAGAAGTGGATACTCAGCGAGATTTTCATGTCCTCGTGCGTCCGTCACTGAGAGTAAGCGCACAGGTACAGCAGGCAGTAAAGAAGATAGATGGTATGTTAGCCTTCAGAGTACCGGGGCGGGGGGGGTAGGCTATTGTACAGGGCCTTGGTGAGGTCACACCTCCAGTATTAGTCTCCTTATCGGAGGAAGGATGTCCTTGCTATAGAGGGAGTACAGCAAAGGTTTACCAGGCTGATTCCTGGGACGGCAGGTCTGTCATGAGGGAGTGACCAGAGAAAGGTCACAGGGACCCTGCGTGATGGTGGGGAATTCCCATGGATAATATTCAATATGATCATGGCTGATCTGGACTCCAGTTCCATTCCCCCATCTGCTCCTCATTTCTCTGAATTCCCCGATAACAAACATCTGCCAGTTCCAGGCCCAACTGTAATTAACACTGGAGCACCCACAATCCTTCAAATAAAGGTCATTCCTTCTGTTCTCCATCCTGAATATTTATCCTGAGACTGTATTCCCACCAATCCTCTCAATCCCCGAGAGTAACTTCTACTTTTCATTCTTTGAAACTCCAGAGATTATAATCCAATTTTCTCAGTCTCTCATCATAGTTCACCCTCCATTCCCAAGGGAATTAACCTTTCCTCGACCATCTCCAATTTAATATCTCTTTAGTTCGGCTGCATTTTGAATATTGTGTGCAGTTTTGGTTGCCACATTACCAGAAGTTCGCGAGGCTTTGGAGAGAGTGCAGAAAATGTTTACCAGGTGTTGCTTGGACTAGAGAGTTTTAAGTATGAGGAGAGGTTGGATAAACTTGAATTCTTACTGGAAAGACGGAGGCTGAGGGGGCGACCTGATAGAGGTCTACAAAATTGAGGCGCGTAGATAGGGTGGACAGTCAGATGCTTGTTCCCAAAGTGGAAAAGTCAACTGCAAAAGGGCACAGGTTTAAGGTGAGAGGGGTTAAGTTTAGGGGAGACATGCAGGGAAAGTTTTTCACACAACTGGATCACACTGCTAGTGGAGGTTTGGAAGCAGGCATGTTAGCAATGTTCAAGGTGTATCTTGATAGATACATGAATGGGAGGCAAACAGAGGATCAAAACCATGTGTTGATCCAGGCTTGTGGGCCAAAGGTGCTGTGTTGTTCTTTGTTGTATCTAGGAACAGATCCTGTGGAAAGAAATGTAAAATAGTGGGAGAAAGATGCCTATTGGAAAGTTTGGGAGAGCTGGGATATACCCACCCTAAAAATCAGAAACAATTGCAACACGCTGGCAGCGAGGATAGCTGAGTCTTCTCAGCTCCAGGCAGTAACCCAGAGCAAGTGAAAGCTCTTTAACAGAACAGTTCTGAAAAACTGATGGCTTAATTACAAAACAAGTGGAACAATCACTAAGCACAAGCTTTATATACCCCAAGGACAACACAGGTCAGTATAGAGCTGGCCATTTAATATCTAAAATACAATACTGAATCAAGTGACTGCTGGAACAAATTCCCAACACACTTAAAGGGCAATTAAATTACTTTTACTGAAGACTTGAAGTGTAGCAATGCATTTTGCAGCCTTTCAGTTTCCTGCTTCTGTTTGTTGTATTATTGCTGCCCTCAATATCCGATCCCATCACATTCTCATTAATCATAAAACAAGGTTTGGTTCAGGCCAACATTGGAAATGTAACAGATCTACCCGGATACAACACCCGTTATTAACCTATAGGAGCACCAGGTTACAGAGTGCAGCCTCCCATTGGCTCAGCCTCTCCCACTCGGACTGGGATTTTTCCCGATTATTTACAAATTGTTTCAGATCCGGAGTCAGGTGACCGCGATGTCCACTTCCTTCTTCACAATTGCAGAGGTTATAGAACCAGACACAGCACCCAGAGCCGGATTTCCAGGCAGAACATTCCAGACACAAACCACTCGCTGTCAAAAAGATTTTTCTCAATCTCATTTGCTGCTTTTGCCGATCAGTTTAAATCTGTGCCATCCTGTTCTCAATCATATTACAAAGGGAAACATTTTCTCCCTCGCTACTCTGTCTTCTTGATTTTGAGCATCTCTATCAAATCTCCTCTTTGTCTTCTTCTCTCTGAGGAGAACAGTCCCAACCTCTCCAATCCATCCTCATAACTGAACTTCCTCATCCCTGGAACCATCCCTGTAAACCTCTGCTCTCTCTCTCCAATGCATTCATATCCTTCCTATAGTGTGGCACCCAGAACCATGCACAATATTCCAACTGAGTTCTAACTAGTGTCTTGTATCAGTTCTTCGTAGCTTCCTTGCTCTGTCCTCTATTCTCCTATTAATAAAGTCCAGAATACTGAATGCCTTATTAACTGCTCTCTCCACCTGTCCTGCTAACTCTTTGCTTCCTATCTGCTAATCAGCTTTCTATCCATCTCAAGACATTACCTACAACTCCATGTGGTTTAACTTTACATAGTATCTGTTTTGTGAGACCTTGTCGAAAGCCTTCTGAAAGTCTAAATAAACCACATCCACTGATTCTCCTCAATCAACTCTACTAGTTACATCTCAAAGAATTCCAATAAATATGTCAAGCATGATTTCCCTTTTGTAAATCCATGCTGGATTTGTCTGATTATACCACTCCCTTCCAAATGCCGAGTTATGAAGTCTTTGATAACAGATTCGAGCAACTTCCCCAGTGCTGACGTTAGGCTCACTGGTTTATAGTTCCCTGTTTTCTCTCTACCTCCCTTTTCAAATAGCGGGTTTACATTAGCTACCTTCCAATCTGTAGGAACCAGTCCAGAGTCCAAAGAATTTTGGAAAATAACCGCCAATGTATGTACTCTTTCCAGGGCCACTTCCTTAAGTACTCTGGGATGAAGATTATCAGGACCTGGAGATTTATCCACCTTCAATCCCATCAATTTCCCCAAAACCATTTCTCTCCTAATGCTGATTTCCTTCAGCTCCTCACGAAAACATATTTCTCTCAGCTCTTTTGGCATATTATTCATGTCTTCCTTTGTGAAGACTGAAGGAAAGTACAAATTTAATTCCTCAGCCATTTTTTTATTCCCCATTATGAATTCTCCTGTTTCTGACTGTAAGGGGCCTACATCGTTTTTGTCAATCTTTTTCTCTTTATGTAGCTATAGAAACTTTTACAGTCAGTTTTTATGTTCCCTGCTTACTTTCATACTCTATTTTTCCCTTTTTAATCAATCACTTGGTCCTCCTTTGCTGAATTTTAAACCGCCCCCAATCCTCAGGCCGATTGCTTTCTCTTACCAATTTGGATGCTTCTTCCTTGAATCTGATATTATCTCTAATTTCCTTTGTGAGCCATGGTTTGGCCACAATTCCCATAACACTCTTGTGCCAAAGAGGAATAAACAATTCCTGGAGTTCACCTGTTTGTTCTTTAAATGCCTGCCATTGCCTGTCCGCTGTCTTTCCTTTCAGTAATACTTCCTAGTCCATCTTGGCCAATTCATGCTTCATACCATCACAGTTCCCTTTGTTGGGATTCAGGACCCTGATCTCAGAATCAGTTACCTCACTGACCACCTTGACAAAGAATCCTACCAGATCACTCGGCCTGTAGCCAATGTGCTGTTAGTGTGAAGTGAAACCGATCCAGGATCTAGGGGATGTCCTGAGCTCCATGTGTTCCATCAGCAGCAAGTACAGGAATTCTCACACAATTACACCAACAGGACAAAGATCTCTCCAATCTGCCCAAAAAACTCATTGGTGCAGAGGGAGAGAATTTTTAAATCCCAAACTCTTCCTCCCAGCTCAAGACACCCAACAGGGAATGACACACACACACTTGTACAGAACTATCTGCAGAGACACATTTACATTCATCGTCTGTGTGGGTGGGTGTGTGTCTCATATATGTGTGTGTCTCTGTCTGCCTGTTTATCAGTGTGTGTAAACAACCCACTGGAGACGGTCAGAGTTCAGAGGTCAGAGTTCCTGTGACCTTTTCTCTCGAGAGTTTATCCATTCTCAGTGTCCTGTGATTGGCCAGGTTCTGGATTTTGAGTGTCACATGATCAGAATGAGCTGCTCCAATGGGTTAATCTCAGCTCTGGATTCTCAGAGTTACAGAGAATCGACTCAATACTGGCAGCATTAAACCTCATTCACTCCAACATCAGAATGTTAGAGAATTTCACCACCTTCTCTCTGAACAGCCCAAACAGCACGGGGTGGGGGGGTGCAGGCAGGATTGGGGGGTGGGGGGGGCAGGCAGGATTGGGGGGTGGTGGGGCGGGTTGGGGGGGGCAGGGGAGGGGTGGGGCAGGGGGGATTGGTACCGGATTCCCCAGGACGATTTGCTGATACAGGGTCTTTTTTCCCCAATCCACCATTTCTGAAACATGGACTGAGAGAACCCTGGGGGCCTGTGGGGAACAGATCACAGACTGGGAGGCATTTCTGTGTGTGTGTGTTAACCACCTCACAATCCACTCTGACCCTCAGTCTGGGTTCACCTACATTCTGGTCTCACTGCTCCTGTGAGATTGCTCAAACTCTCACATTTCCAGAATAATCTCTCAGTTCAATGTCACCCCATGTCCATGGCAACAATCCCAAAACATATTCATTTTGATTTTTTTTCCCCAGGATGTTGATTATTAAAGATTGCAGTAGTCTCCAGTCAGATTAGTGGCTGAAATATAGATACTGGGTGAGGGATGTGATGCATTTACCACTAAAACTCAGTCCTTCATTAATAAGGAGAACACAGGAATATTCAGAGGGCCAGGTTCCCACCTATCTTCAACACCAGTGGCAGTCTTTAGTGCTGCTCTAATAGTAATATATTCTAGCTAGAGTATATTGCTATATTAAAGAATACACTTTTAAAAATAAGATTCTTCTGGTGAGTATCGGGGAGAATAACCAGCTCCTTGTGTCTGTTAATTAACCCTTTAATGTCACAGGAACTGACTCAGACACTCAGCAAGATCAGTCCAGCAACACACACTAAACTGCTGAATTAATCACTCCCACTCTCTCCCTGGGACTATTTGGAACCTTCCTTTCTATCTGGCTGGGAGAAGTCAGGTTCCTACTGAGGCTGCGATCTCCTGACATTCCAGAGGGGAAGTAGGCAGGACCCCAAGTGGAAAATCTACATCAGAGCTGTGTGATCCCCACCCACACTGCTCCTGTGTTCCCTGCCAGCTCCTAATGTCCCACGTATACACACCCACTCACCTCACTGTCACAGATCCAGTGAAAGCCACAAGCTGGATCTGCTCCCCGCCTCCATGTTTCCAAGCTGAGGGTCCAGGGGATGGATTCTAAACAAGCCAGGATTCACTCCGGGCTGTAGAACTGCATTGCTATAGCACCCTGCACAAAGATATCAGCATTACACCATAAGCCAGTGCAGCACTCTCTCTGTACACGGAGGGGATCCCTGTACATGTACAGGCAGTGTCCATGTACATGGATAGCGTCTGTACACACCCACAGAGCGCCTGTACACGGACAGCACTGTTTTCAGAGCTGTATTTAGAAATTGATAATTTCCCATATTGACTTTACTAATTTGGCAGAATGCAATGAAAGTCAGAATTTGTGATTGAATAAATAAACGATTGGAAAGTATCAAAATCTTTCAGTTTAAAAAGCTCAGTGTGATCTGTCTGAGACGGGTAAGAAAATGCAACCCAAACACTGTGGATGATGGAAATACTCGGTTCTGATTCCTGACACTGACTCCTCTCTCCCAGCTGCTAACATCAACAAGCTCCATCTCACCACCAGACTCACTGTGGACTCCAGAATCGGTTGCATTCTTGGACACACACATCTCCATCAAGGACGGATACCATCATCACACGTGAGAATACCATCCACCAGGTACATGGTAAATACTCTTGCAACTCGGCCAACGTTGTCTACCTGATACGTTGCAAGAAAGGATGTCCCGAAGCATGGTACATTGGGGAGACCATGCAGACGCTACGACAACGGATGAATGAACATCACTCGACAGTCACCAGGCAAGACTGTTCCCTTCCTGTTGGCGAACACTTCAGTGGTCACGGGCATTCAGCCTCTGACCTTCGGGTAAGCATTCTCCAAGGCGGCCTTCACGACACACGACAGCGCAGAGTCGCTGAGCAGAGACTGATAGCCAAGTTCCGCACACATGAGGACGGTCTCAACAGGGATCTTGGGTTCATGTCGCACTATCTGTAAACCTCAGTCACTGTGCTGTCTGGAGACAATCTCTTTAACTGAACTCCCCATTCACCTGATGAAGGGACAGTGTTCCAAAAGCTAGTGGATTTTGCTACCAAATAAACCTGTTGGACTTTAACCTGGTGTGAGACTTCTTAATGTGTTTACCCCAGTCCAACACCAGAATCTCCACATCACCTCAAAACAAACACGCAGCAAGCCACAATTCCAGACTAAATGCTGACTACCTGAACTGCTCTGCATTAATGTCAAACCTAATCCTAACACGGACAATATGTCTGTGTTTACCTCGGGGTGAGAATTATTATAAGCAGACAGCAGCAATTGGCAAATTTCCTGAGGCAGAGTGAGATAGAATGTGGAGTTTTTACATGAATAAAAATCTCTTCACCAAGGAACCATCCACATCCAATACTCACCAAAACAATGACCACTCCGTCCCCTCACCCCCCCCCCCCGGCACTGATCCTGATCTCAATCCCGATCCCACACCCACACCACTGACCTCCAATCCCAACACATCATTCTTCAAATAAGGCAGCTAAAACTGGACACAATATTGCAGACGTGATCTCACCAATGCCCTGTATAATGACAGCAAAACATCCCCACTTTTATCCTCCATTGGTACTCTACAATAAATACCAACATCCCATTGGCCATTTTTAATTACACGCTGCACCTACACAACAACACTCTGCGTTTCATGAACACAGACGCCCGGATCCCTCTGCCCGGCACACAGACGCCCGGATCCCTCTGCCCGGCACACAGACGCCCGGATCCCTCTGCCCGGCACACAGACGCCCGGATCCCTCTGCCCGGCACACAGGCGCCCGGATCCCTCTGCCCGGCACACAGGCGCCCGGATCCCTCTGCCCGGCACACAGGCGCCCGGATCCCTCTGCCCGGCACACAGGCGCCCGGATCCCTCTGCCCGGCACACAGACGCCCGGATCCCTCTGCCCGGCACACAGACGCCCGGATCCCTCTGCCCGGCACACAGACGCCCGGATCCCTCTGCCCGGCACACAGACGCCCGGATCCCTCTGCCCGGCACACAGACGCCCGGATCCCTCTGCCCGGCACACAGACGCCCGGATCCCTCTGCCCGGCACACAGACGCCCGGATCCCTCTGCCCGGCACACAGACGCCCGGATCCCTCTGCCCGGCACACAGACGCCCGGATCCCTCTGCCCGGCACACAGACGCCCGGATCCCTCTGCCCGGCACACAGACGCCCGGATCCCTCTGCCCGGCACACAGACGCCCGGATCCCTCTGCCCGGACACATTTTGAATCTACGTTCCATTTCAGTAGTAATTTGCATTTATTTTTCTAGCCAAAATGGACAACCTGACACTTATCCACATTAAACTCCATCGGCCAAATTTTGGTCCATTCTCCAATCAATATCGACCTGTAAACGATTTACTTCCCCCTCACTGCCTGCTTTCCCATCTATTTTGGTATCATGAGTAAATTTCTCTGTTACACTCTGTCCTTATTAACAGATCATTTATATAGATTGTAAATAGTCGCAGTCTGAGCTTTGACCCCTGCGGCAGGTTACACTTCGCCAGAGAAAGGCCCATTTATCCTCTGCTTTCTGTCAGTCAGCCAATCCCCAATCCAATACTTTATCCCCAATCCCCATTTTCTTACTGAAACCGTGGGAATTGCAGCAAGAGAGATTGCAAATTTCTTCTCAAAAAGACCCAGTAGGTTTCAGGATGATCCAGGTCACCGGGACCAAGCTCAGCCCCAGGGTCAGAAACCTGTGGCCATGGTAACCATCACCCATCTAAATATCCTCATTTCCGTCGGATTGTGACCACCGAGGGAGTGAGGAGGTCCCAAAGCCGCGTTCCTGGTCGGATACTGGACTGGAGACGGTGCGGGGTGGGGATTTGACACGGAAGAGTGAGAAGTGAAGGAGGACACCACACCACAACATGGGTCTTAGTTAATATAACACAAGTTATTATTAAAGATGAAACTTGCCAATATTAATTAGCTGCAGTAAAGTGATTCGATTTCTGGTTAAATTTGTTGTGTAAAAGTTGACTGTACACAAATTAAACACACAAAACAATACATGTGACTCCAGAGACACAGCGATGTGGGTGACCCTCAACTGCCTCCCCCCCAAGAACACCCCAGGGAATGACAATAAACACTGGCCAGCCTGCAGTGTGAATAAGATATCCACATCCTGTCTATTCTGTGTCCCTCTGTTCTTCAGGCTGAGATTGAACAAGTTCCTTTCGGAGATCTCAGCGGCTGAACGTGTCGGGATCTCCGGGACTGGGATAATGGGGGATCATCGGCTGGCCCAGAGAACAAGGAATATCCCTCCTTCCGACTACTGAACAGGGTTAACACCAACTCCACCGCACTCCTCACACACAAACCCACATCGCTGGCACAGTCCTGCTTCCTCACACACACCCCCACCCTCCCCTCCACCCCCACACACACACACACACACACACACACACACACACACACCCTCCCCCCCACCTCACACACACACACACCCTCCCCTCCCCCCCCCCCCACACACACACACACCCCCCCCACACACACACACACACCCCCCCCCCACACACACACACACCCCCACCCTCCCCTCCACCCTCCCCCGACACACACACACCCTCCCCCCCCACACACACACACACCCCCACCCTCCCCCCCCCCACACACACACCCTCCCCCCCCCCACACACACACACACCCTCCCCCCCCACACACACCCCTCCCCTCCACCCCCCCACACACACACCCCCCCCACACACACCCCTCCCCTCCACCCCCCCACACACACACACACCCCAACCCTCCCCCCCCCCCACACGCACCCCCACCCTCCCCCCCCCCCCCACACACACACTCCAACCCTCCTCCCCCCCCCCCCCCCCCCCACACACACACACACACACACACACACACACACACACACACGTGTCTCCCTGCACACTCACATTCCACCCCCACAAACACACACATTGGCTGTGTTAAATTCTCCCTCAGTGTACCCAAACAGATGCTGGACTGTGGTGACTAAGGGATTTTCACAGTAACTTCATTGCAGTGTTAATGTTTGTGACCTGAATAAATTAATTTGAAAAAGCCCCCATCAATACTGACCTTCCCTTTCAGAGGGTTCATTGTCAGTATTGGCTGTCTCTCACTTCTCAAAGACAGTGACTGAGACCAGTCCATAAAACATACCAGTTACTGTCCTCGGAGTAAACACAAATATTCAGAATCTAAATACCCACAGCATCAATACTTTCCGTCCAATCCCCAGCAGCTTTACAGTATCCATCAGCAATTAAACAGTTCAATTCTCCACAAATCTGATTTCTTCCGTCAATCTTTACGATTCATCTGAGGGAGGACCCCTGGATGGAGTGACCAGATTGAAATGGCTAAAACTCCAGAGGTGATGTTTTGATGTGAGGGCTTGAGCTGTCTGTGACTACACCGAGAGAGTGTGCTCAGCTCACAGGGTTACTCTGACACTCAGCTCATTTTAAACAGCACAGTGATTCAGCTGAAATGGATTTTTCACACAGGAGGCGTTTCTGTACAAGAAATTACCTTTCATCAGGTCCAAGAACTATCTAACTCAAGGGCAGTACGGTGACACGATGGTTAGCCCTGCTGCCTCAGTTCCAGGGACCCGGGTTTGATTCCCGGCTGGGGTCACTGTCTGTGCGGAGTTTGCACATTCTCCCCGTGTCTGCGTGGGTTTCCTCCGGGTGCTCCGGTTTCCTCCCATGCTCCAAAGATGTGTGGGTTAGGGTGGATTGGCCGTGCTAAATTGCTCTGTAGTGTCAGGGGGATTAACAGGGTAAATACATGGGGTTATGGGGATAGGAACTGGGTGGGATTGTGGTTGGTACAGGCTCGATGGGCCGAATGGTGCTGTAGGGATTCCATGAACCAGCCTGAGCCGGGAACGGATTGGGAACAAAAAAGGTTAACTTTGTAAAGCTGGTGTTTACAGGAACCTGTCTTCAGATCAAGGGCAATAGCCAATCCAATCAGAATGGAGGGAGTTATATTTCCCACATTCCCTCAGCCCGGATATCCCCAGTCTCGCTATCCGGATATCCCCAGTCTCGCTATCCGGATATCCCCAGTCTCGCTATCCGGATATCCCCAGTCTCGCTATCCGGATATCCCCAGTCTCGCTATCCGGATATTCCCAGTCTCGCTATCCGGATATCCCCAGTCTCGCTATCCGGATATTCCCAGTCTCGCTATCCGGATATTCCCAGTCTCGCTATCCGGATATCCCCAGTCTCGCTATCCGGATATCCCCAGTCTCGCTATCCGGATATTCCCAGTCTCGCTATCCGGATATCCCCAGTCTCGCTATCCGGATATCCCCAGTCTCGCTATCCGGATATTCCCAGTCTCGCTATCCGGATATTTTAAGACAGATTTGCAGCTTTAAAGGGTCAGAATCCCTCAAATATCCGTTAACTTGTAAACTCCCCCCTCCGTCTTCACCCCGACAGACCCCTCCCCCCAGACAGCCCCCAGACAGCCCCCTCCCCCCGTCCTCCCCCAGACAGCCCCCCCCCCCAGACAGCCCCCTCCCCCCAGACAGCCCCCAGACAGCCCCCTCCCCCCGTCCTCCCCCAGACAGCCCCCTCCCCCCAGACAGCCCCCAGACAGCCCCCAGACAGACCCCTCCCCCAGACAGCCCCCTCCCCCCAGACAGCCCCCTCCCCCCAGACAGCCCCCAGACAGACCCCTCCCCCAGACAGCCCCCTCCCCCCAGACAGCCCCCTCCCCCCAGACAGCCCCCAGACAGACCCCTCCCCCAGACAGCCCCCTCCCCCCAGACAGACCCCTCCCCCAGACAGCCCCCTCCCCCCAGACAGCCCCCTCCCCCCCGTCCTGCCCCAGACAGACCCCTCCCCCACCCCAAAACGCAGCAAGAAAGTCACTTTGATGGGAGCCGCTCCAGTCTATCGGTTTGTGAGGGATATTCAGTAGACGTTACAGGAATACCTGGACCCAGGAAGGGCAATCCGTATTCCTGAACTTACTGGGGGAGGGAATCTGGACAATGAAGCCTGAATTTCGGGAATTATCTACCCTTCCCGGTGATATTTTGGGATGAAGGCAAAAACTTCAGGTTGTTCAAACAGTACCACGGATCTGATTGTTCCTGACGGAATCTCAGCCAATGGAGGGATTTCCTCGTTCCGTTTCCTTTGACTCAAACCCAACGATCGACGATTGAAAATGTCCAGTCACCTCTGCCTGACCTCTCGTACTGAGGGAAGGTACGAGGAGGACACCCTCTGGGTGAAGACATTTCTCCTCATCTCAGTTCTGAAAGGTTTATCCCTCATCCTCAAACTATAACCCCGAGTTCTGGACTCCCTCACCAGTGGGAACATTCTTCCTGAATCTACACTGTCGAATCCTGTTTGAATTTTATAACTTTCTATCAGATCCCCTCTCAATCTTCTAAACGCCAGTGAATATAATCCTAACCCAGTTAGTGTCCCCTCACACCAGGAACCAGCCCAGAAAGCTTTGCTGTACTCCCTCTATAACAAGGACATCCTTCCTCCGATAAGGAAAGATGGTGTTATCTGATAATTATTACTGATTTTAACAACAATTTATAAAATATTGTTATTATGAGGTGTTAGTTACAGGAGGAAATATTCACCACTTGTTATTGGGTGAAGTGTCCTTACACTGTGGCCACAGTTAGTGTACTGAGGGATCCGCTCGCGCACTGATCTCACCCTCAGTGTCTTCACACAATCCCAATCTAGATCACACCGCTGGATCGAAACATTGCCAGAGACTGGGAACCATGTCAAACCCCCCGTGGGGGCTGAAAGTGTGTTATAAATATCATCTTGTACTGGACTGAAGGATCTGTATTGTGCTTTACACAATGTGACGTTGTATAATGAACCTTGACTAATTCTACAAAGCAGCCACACTTCTGGAAACAGAACCTGTCCCAGCTTTTCAATATCTGGGAGACACCGGCCAGCAGGGAGAAGGGAAGAGCAAACTGCTGGAAGTATTAAATATCGGAGCGAGGAACACAATATTAACCTGCTCTGGCTCAACACGATGATTCAAGACAAACAGCCACACTGAAACTCCTTTCACACTTATCTCGAAATAAATCCAAATCAAACTCCCAACAATCTTGTCTTTTATCTTTGACAGAGGGTCACCTGAACTGGAAACCTCAGCTCTTTTCTCTCCTTACAGATGCTGCCAGACCCGCTGAGATTTTCCAGCATTTTCTCTTTTGCGTTGAGATTCCAGCATCTGCAGTAATTTGTTTTTATTTAGATCAACCCCCCCAGAGCTGACAGAATGGTCCAGCGATCTACCCACACCAAGCTAATCATCCTTAGCCAATCATTTCGAGAATGGAGGGTGAGATTCCAGCGTGAGGCTCTCCGTTCCATTTTACAGACAGTGGAAACAAGTTAACTACCACCAGTAAACGTGGAGTTAAAGTGGGTGGACAAACAGGCATTTACAAAAAAAAGCATCTGATTCACTCATATCCTTTAGGGAAGGAAATCTGCCATCCTTACCCAGTCTGGCCTACTTGTGACTCAGAGCCCCAGTAATGTTGGAAGATCTCAGTGGGTCTGACACAGACTGTGGAGTGAAACAGACTGGAAACATGGGCTCTATTCTCTCCCCACAGCTGCTGTCAGACCTGCTGGGATTCTCCGGCTTCTTCTGGTTTTAGATTGCTGTGGTGACAGTATCTTTGCCTTTATCCCACAGTGATGTGGTTGACTCTTAACTGACCTCTGGAAAGTCCCAGCAAGCCCCAAAATCCAGCGATACCAGAATCCTCACTTCCCCCAGCAGGAAACTCAAATCCCTTCTGATACATTTGCAATTCCAAGATTGAATTTTATTGACTAACCAAATGGATACTACAGTCTGAGACTTGGTCAGGCTCCACATAGAGATGGCGAGTTAATTAAAGGATAAGACACAAGTATTGTGGACAAATACGGCCAGAGTTTATATTTTATATACAACTCTCTGGACCCAGGTTACACACGTGTAACTGTTCATTAAATATCATTGATAAATGTCAGTCCTGTTTGCTGGGTTTGAGGTACCATCAGCAGCTTGAGGAGTACGTGTGGGTCCGGGGGGTTACTGAGGTTAAATGCTTGGGGGTTACAGGGTAGGCTCAGGGGGGTGGGGGGTGCCTGGGTAAGATACTCCTTTGGAGAGTTAGTACAGACACAATGGGCCAAATGGCCTCCTTCTGTACTGCAGGGGTTCGACTGTCCTCCAGTCAATCCATTTCATAAATCTTGGAATCTGAGTGGGAACAGGTGGGACTGAGTGGGAAAGTCTGGCAAGTTATGGGTGAAATATGATCTGAGAAGTTAATTAAGTGGAAAGCTACATTATGATTTGCTTTATTTAATCATCTGAAAAAATATCTGTGGAAGTGTATCAATAATTATTCCGAGATTCGCAGCAAATCCAAAAGTGGATGCGATCTAAAAATGTTAAATTTCTTCAGCTTATGCATGCATTTTGATGAGGTGATTTGCATAATAATTAGTGCCAATTAAACACACACTAATACCAATGTATTAGATTTGGGGAAATCCGAGAGGAAATGACCTCTTGTACAATGCAAATTCCAGAATTTCTTGATGTAGTTGCCAAATGAAACACAGCGATAAGTTGGAAGCCTTTGTTGGCGTTCTTATTGATAAGGGACACGATATTTACCCAATTAGTTTGTCCATCAATACACGGCTATTTTCAAATCTGCTGTTGGACAATTTACAGGCTAATTAGAATGATCCAATTGAAAGCTCTGGGACAGAACACCTGATAAAACCAGATTAACATGTTTGTTTCTGAGGAGACTGTAATGAATGGTAGCATCGTCACCCTTGGTGACAGAAAGGTTTTAGTGTAAGGGTTGGTTCCGGGGTAACTTTGTCCTTGGAGACCGTGGCTTCCTCTTACACAGAAAGTCGAGGCTGACAGAGAGAGTGCAGCACTATCACAGGAGCTGGCTTTTGAGAAATGAACCTGTCCATCTGGGAGTCAGATCCTGTGGGAAGGTTTGAAAAACAAACCGAGTTCTCCCACTTTCCATCAGCTCGCTCCGTGGGGAGTTGAGACTATCACATTCCTCAATGCTTGGTGATAAAAATGAGCAATGTCAAAACCTGACGGGGTGACAGATTGGAGGCAAGGTCGGAATCAAAATACAGAATCTAACAGAGTCTGGACACAGAGAGATAGAGTGAGGCTGCTCGAAACTGACAGAGGATCATTTTGTAAATATTGTTGAACCATTGAGTAGGGAAGTCAGGCAGAGAGATCTTCCTGGACCACCCTCCCTGATACAGTCTTGTGTTTGTGTCTAACCCGTGTGCACTGGGTTCGATTCCCGACCTTGGGTCACTGTCTGTGTGGAGTCTGCACATTCTCCCCGTGTCTGCATGGGTTTCCTCCGAGCACCCGAAAGATGTGCTGGTTAGATGGATCTAAATTCTCCCTCGGTCTACCCAAACAGGAGTGGGGTGATTAGGGGACTTTCACAGTAACTTCATTGCAGTGTTAATTAATGAAAGCCTTACTTTGTGATACTATTAGATAAATTTTCACTTTAACTTTTAACCAACAATGAGGACAGTTCTCCAGCCCAGACACAAACTCCTTCATCACCAGAGAATCCCGTGAGGGGGCCAAACGTGATTGACTCTGGGGAGAATCCCAAACCCCCCGCGGTGATGTAATCTGGCTGACACCGAGTGCACATTTCCAGGTTTTAGCTGGATTCAGCCAGCTCTCCGTATTGACCAACCCACTGGCAGGAATCATTACTGAGCACCACAGCTGGAGACTGGATGTGATTGGGGGGGGAGGGGGGGGTCAGAAATCATTGTAGCCCACCCCCCCCTCCCCATGGACAAGGACATGGCTGTGCAGTGCCAGGGTGCCAGGTTGGCAGTGACGAGAGGTGAACTTGACAAGGATACCAGCAGGGGGCAGGGCATTGCCCACGTGCAAGGTGAGGGTGGGGGGCGATGTCCATGTCAATGGTTAGTGTGATGTGAGGGGGGGATGGGTGCTGGGTCACCCTGTTCTCTGATTGATGTGGGGGTGGGGTCATCCAGACATTGAGCTTCCTTTCGGTTAAGTGTTGGGGGTGTTCCCCGTGTCTGCAGGATGTGTGTGTGGAGGGGAGAGATGGGGGAAGGACAACCTTCAACTTCACTTTCAGATTGGTAAACCCTTTAAACAGGGGTCCGCAGTCTCGGAGAACCTGGTCTCCGTTCCACACTTCCCCTTCACAGCATCAATCAACCCAAAGAACCTTCCAACCTCGTCCTGCCTGCTGTTCGGCTAGGTGGGGCGGCACAGTCAGGCAGGAGGTGAAAAGCTCCGTTTGCAGCTGGTTTTTTTTTGCCTTCCCCAATGGGAGCAATCTTTCATGGTCCAAAACTCCCGTTTTCCCACTCACTCAGCACTTGGAATATTCTGATTAAATTCTGCCCTGATTGTGGGGGGATTGTGATTGGGATTGTGGGGGGATTGTGATTGGGATTGTGGGGGGATTGTGATTGGGATTGTGGGGGGATTGTGATTGGGATTGTGATTGGGATTGTGGGGGGATTGTGATTGGGATTGTGGGGGGATTGTGATTGGGATTGTGGGGGGATTGTGATTGGGATTGTGGGGGGATTGTGATTGGGATTGTGGGGGGATTGTGATTGGGATTGTGGGGGGATTGTGATTGGGATTGTGGGGGGATTGTGATTGGGATTGTGGGGGGATTGTGATTGGGATTGTGGGGGGATTGTGATTGGGATTGTGGGGGGATTGTGATTGGGATTGTGGGGGGATTGTGATTGGGATTGTGGGGGGATTGTGATTGGGATTGTGGGGGGATTGTGATTGGGATTGTGGGGGGATTGTGATTGGGATTGTGCAGGAATCACTGTGCTTTTCCCATCAGATAGGACAAAGTGACACCAATCTTACAGGCAGCTCCCACTGCAAATGGTTTATCTGTGATTCATGTTCAGAAACTCGCCCCGTCCAAAACTCGCCCCGTCAGCAGCGCGCCCCGTCCAAAACTCGCCCCGTCCAAAACTCGCCCGTCAGCAGCGCGCCCCGTCCAAAACTCGCCCGTCAGCAGCGCGCCCCGTCCAAAACTCGCCCCGTCCAAAACTCGCCCCGTCAGCAGCGCGCCCCGTCCAAAACTCGCCCCGTCCAAAACTCGCCCCGTCCAAAACTCGCCCCGTCAGCAGCGCGCCCCGTCCAAAACTCGCCCGTCAGCAGCGCGCCCCGTCCAAAACCCGCCCGTCAGCAGCGCGCCCCGTCCAAAACCCGCCCGTCAGCAGCGCGCCCCGTCCAAAACCCGCCCGTCAGCAGCGCGCCCCGTCCAAAACTCGCCCGTCAGCAGCGCGCCCCGTCCAAAACTCGCCCGTCAGCAGCGCGCCCCGTCCAAAACTCGCCCGTCAGCAGCGCGCCCCGTCCAAAACTTGCCCCGTCCAAAACGCGCCCCGTCAGATCACTAAAGCTCAGGTGGGAAGCAGGAGACACGGTTCTGATGGCAATCTGGATAGTTGTTCTGTTTGATTTTGTTTCTCTGACAATATTTGAATCTGTTGTTTGCTGTGTTTATTTTACAGGAACCCAGTGTGATCTCGATTACCCCACGTTACCAGGAGGGTAAAGCTGATTCAGATCCCAGCAACATGAAGCTTTTAGCTACAAATACATCTTCTCCTTATATTTAATATTCTCACTGCTGGTGAGTTAGTGACACAAACTCTCCCCACGGGCCAGGACACCCTTCACCACTCAGTCTCCCATTAAAAACCCCTGTGACAGAGTGAAACATCCCGTCATATCAGGATGGGTTCGAATTGCTAGAGATACAATCCAGAGTTTAAAACAGTGAGAACAAACACAAGGATAACACATAAACGCTGGCAAGCTTTCCCTCACACACACACACAAAGCAAAAATCTGTCCATCCCAAATAAAGGGTGTTGAAGCTTCATTCAAAATTTCAAAGCAGCAAAGTTAGAATCACAGAATCCCCCACTGCAGGGGGTGGGGGGCCATTCAGCCCATCAAGTCTGCACTGACCTTAATCCCACTCCCCATAACCCCATGTATTTACCCTGCTAGTCCCCCGACACTAAGGGGCAAATTAGCACCGCCAATCCATCTAACCCACACATCTTTGGATTGTGGGAGGAAACCGGAGCACCCGGAGGAAACCCACGCAGACACAGGGAGAACGTGCAGATCCCACAGACAGTGACCCGAGGGCAGAATTGAACCCGGGTCCCTGGCGCTGTGAAGCAGCAATGCCGACCACTGTGCCACCCTTGGCCAACAGAAATCTAAGGGTTACAAAGTTCAGGTGGATGGGTGGGATTAAGGTCTGCAATTGTCGGATGAACGATAGAATATTCTCAAACAGGTGAACGATCTCATTCTGCTCCTGTGGAGGTGGGAATGGCAGGTTTGAGTCGAGATATCAGTGCTGGTGGGAGGAGGATTGAGGGATAGTTCACACAGAGGGGTCAGCAGCTAATGGGAATCACTGCTGTGATAATGTGGTGAACTTTCATTCACCCAACTTGGTTTAACTCAGAGCTGATGTTCTGAGGATGGGACTGGGACAAAGAGAATATGAGTCTATGTTCCAAATACAAATACAAACAACACACCCAGCCTGTTTGTATTTATATTTAATGTTTTACTGTCACAAAGATACAATTAGATCTTATTCTGCTTCTTACCGGGATTGTCACTGACAAAACGAGCATTGCCCTTGAAACACAGAGTGTTTTGTTGAGCTGGTTCAGGACATTGGTGTGATGGTATTGTCACTGTACTAGTAATCCTGAGACCCAGAGCAATGATCTGGGCCCAGCTCCCAATCCCACCATGGCTGATGGTGAAATTTGAATTCAATCGAAATAGCGAGGCATCTTGAAGGGAATTGCTTGATAGAGCAGACGCAACACGGTTTCATTAAAGGGAAGTCGTGTCTGACAAATTTACTGGAGTCCTATGAGGATGTGTCTAGGGCGGTGGATAGAGGAGAGCCGGTGGATGTGGTCTTTCTGGATTTTCAGAAGCGTTTGACAAGGTACCTCACAAGAGGTTATTGCAGAAGGTCAGGGGACATGGAGTTGGGGGGAGGGTGTTAGCGTGGATAGAGGATTGGTTGTCAAATAGGAGGCAGAGAGTGGGGGTCAATGGGTGCTATTCGGATTGGCGGATGGTGACTAGTGGAGTGCCCCAGGGGTCGGTGCTGGGGCCTCAGCTTTTTACCATTTATATAGATGATCTGGAGGAGGGAACCGAGTGTATGGTGTCGAAATTTGCTGATGACACCAAGATTGGGGGAACGGCAAATTGTGCGGAGGGTGTGGAGAGTCTGCAGAAGGATCTAGATAGGCTGGGCGAATGGGCCAGGAAATGGCAAATGGAATTTAATGTTGGCAAGTGCGAGGTGGTCCACTTTGGTAGGAAGAATGGTAGGAAGGACTATTACTTACGTGGAGAAAAACTGCAGCAGGCGACGGTACAGAGGGACCTCGGGGTCCTTGTGCATGAGTCGCAAAAACCCAGCTTGCAGGTGCAGCAGGTGGTCAGGAAGGCGAATGGGATGCTGGCCTTCATAGCGAGGGGGATTGAATATAAAAGTAGGGAGGTCTTGCTACAGCTATATAGGGCATTGGTGAGGCCGCAGCTGGGGTACTGTGTGCAGTTTTGGTCGCCGTACTTACGCAAGGATATTTTGGCCTTGGAGGGAGTGCAGAGGAGGTTTACTAGGCTGATACTGGAGTTGAGGGGTTGAGCTATGAGGAGAGGCTGAATAAACTAGGCTTGTACTCGTTAGAGTTTAGAAGAATGAGGGGAGATCTCATTGAGACGTATAAGATGATGAATGGGATGGATAGGATAGAGGTGGAGAGACTCTTCCCGCTCAAAAAAGACAGTAGGACTAGGGGGCACAGCCTCAAGATAAAGGGGGGGGGGTTTAGAACGGAGTTGAGGAGGAACTTCTTCACTCAAAGGGTGGTGAATCTCTGGAATTCTCTGCCCGTTGAAGTGGTGGAGGCTACCTCGCTAAATATTTTTAAGAAGCTGGTTGATAGGTTTTTGATAAGAGAGGGGATTAAGGGTTATGGGGAGAAAGCGGGAAAGTGGAACTGAGCCACGACAGATCGGCCATGATCTTATTGAATGGCGGGGCAGGCTCGAAGGGCTGGATGGCCTACTCCTGCTCCTATTTCTTATGTTCTTATGTTCTTATGGAATTAAGAATCCACTGATGACCATGAAAACATTGTCAATTGTCAGAAAAACCCATCGGCTTCATTAATAACCTTTAGGGAAGGGAATCTGCTGTCTTTACCTGGTCTGGCCTACGTGTGACTCCAGAGCCACAGCAATGGGGGGGATTCTGAAAACATCCTCAGGGATGGACAGTAAGTCTAGGCCCAGCCAGTGACACCCAGATCCCCCAAATAAAACAGTCAACCACATTGTTGTGGGTCTGGTGTCACACTGTAGGCCAGGCCTGGTAATGGGAGCAGATTTCTTTCCAGATATATTTTTGCAGCTATCAATGGGGCCATGGGTGTCGTTGGCTAGGCCCAGCATTCATTGCCCATCCTGAGTTGCCCTTGAGAAGGTGGCAGTGAGCTGCCGTCTTCAACCATTGCCGTCCACGTTCCTGATGTGGGATTTGAACATCAGTCTCTGGATTTCCAGCCCAGTAACACTGATATTATCACACATCACTGTTGGGAAGGTTCTTGGGTGTCTCAGTAAGAGGTCTGGAGGTGTATACTCCTTTTTCACACACACACTTTGGGGGAGAGTGCGCGAGTGGTTACCAGCCTGTTGAACAGTTTAATCTGTGACTAACACATCCTGGTGTTGGATTCGAATCCAGGGCTTGTGGTCCAGAGGTAGGGGTGTTACCATGGCGCCACAGGACCTCCCACCTCACAGCCAGAACCCATTTCTTGGTAACTCTGTACTTCAGCATGGTGCTGTTTCCTCATTGGCTCCTTCCATCTACAATCATGTGACTCGTACTGGTCTCCAATCCCATATTAACCCTCTCTCTGCCAAACACCACAATGATGTGTCACTAACTCTTAAAGGCATATATAATATTCACCATCTCCACAATATGGACAATGCTTTTCCCATTGATAACTGTTCCAAAAAAAAGACAGCATCTATCAGCCTCAAATAGTCCAGGGCTTGTAAAGAAATTCAAACCCCTTTGGATGTCAATTTTATTCTGGATTATAACAGTGGTTAGCCCAGCTGCCTCACAGCACCAGGGACCCAGGTTCAATTCCAGCCGCACATCACTGTCTGTGTGGAGTTTGCACATTCTCCCCGTGTCTGCGTGGGTTTCCTCCGGATGCTCCGGTTTCCTCCCACAATCCAAAACTGTGTAGGTTAGAAAGATTAGCCATGGGGTTATGGGGATTGGGTGGAGTAGGGGGTAAGATACTCTGTCAGAGAGCCGGTACAGACCCGATGGGCTGAAGGGCCTCTTCTGCATTAGAGGGATTTTATGATTCTAATTATCAGGCTGTGTGTAAAAAAAAAATATCCTGAGGCTGAGCAGAGACAAAAAACCCAATATACTGAGTAAGCGTGAGTTTCTGGAGAGTTCCGTGTTGCAAGAGATCTGGGAATAACGAGGCAAAACAGAGTCAATTCCTTTGAGATTTTACCTTAATTCCTGCATTGAACAAATAGAGCCTGACATGTCGATAAGAAATACAATGTGTGTCTGTGTGTGTGTGTCTCTGTGTGTGTGTGTGTGTGTGTGTGTGTGTGTGTGTGTGTGTCTCCGTGTGTGTGTGTCTCTGTGTGTGTGTGTGTGTGTCTCTGTGTGTGTGTCTCTGTCTCCGTGTGTGTGTGTCTCTCTGTGTGTGTGTGTCTCTGTGTGTGTGTGTGTCTCTCTGTGTGTGTCTCTGTGTGTGTGTGTGTCTCTGTGTCTCCGTGTGTGTGTCTGTGTCTCCGTGTGTGTGTGTCTGTGTCTCCGTGTCTGTGTCTCTCTGTGTGTGTGTGTGTCTCTCTGTGTGTGTCTCTCTGTGTGTGTGTGTCTCTCTGTGTGTGTGTGTCTCTCTGTGTGTGTGTGTCTCTCTGTGTGTGTGTGTGTCTCCGTGTGTGTGTGTCTCCGTGTGTGTGTGTCTCTCTCTGTGTGTGTGTGTGTCTCCGTGTGTGTGTGTGTCTCTGTCTCCGTGTGTGTGTGTCTCTCTGTGTGTGTGTGTCTCTCTGTGTGTGTGTGTGTCTCCCTCTGTGTGTGTGTGTGTCTCCGTGTGTGTGTGTGTCTCTGTCTCCGTGTGTGTGTGTCTCTCTGTGTGTGTGTGTCTCTCTGTGTGTGTGTGTGTCTCCCTCTGTGTGTGTGTGTGTCTCCCTGTGTGTGTGTGTGTCTCCGTGTGTGTGTGTGTCTCTCTGTGTGTGTGTGTGTCTCCGTGTGTGTGTGTGTCTCTCTGTGTGTGTGTGTGTCTCCCTGTGTGTGTGTGTGTCTCCGTGTGTGTGTGTGTCTCTCTGTGTGTGTGTGTGTCTCCCTGTGTGTGTGTGTGTCTCCGTGTGTGTGTGTGTCTCTCTGTGTGTGTGTGTGTCTCCCTGTGTGTGTGTGTCTCCGTGTGTGTGTGTGTCTCTCTGTGTGTGTGTGTGTCTCCCTGTGTGTGTGTGTCTCCGTGTGTGTGTGTCTCTCTGTGTGTGTGTGTGTGTCTCTCTGTGTGTGTGTGTGTCTCCGTGTGTGTGTGTCTCTCTGTGTGTGTGTGTGTGTCTCTCTCTCTGTGTGTGTGTGTCTCCGTGTGTGTGTGTCTCTGTGTGTGTGTGTGTGTGTCTCTCTGTGTGTGTGTGTGTGTGTCTCCGTGTGTGTGTGTGTCTCTGTGTGTGTGTGTGTGTGTCTCTCTCTCTGTGTGTGTGTGTCTCCGTGTGTGTGTCTCTCTGTGTGTGTGTGTGTGTGTCTCCGTGTGTGTGTGTGTCTCTGTGTGTGTGTGTGTCTCCGTGTGTGTGTGTGTCTCCGTGTGTGTGTCTCTCTGTGTGTGTGTGTGTCTCCGTGTGTGTGTGTCTCTGTGTGTGTGTGTGTCTCCGTGTGTGTGTGTGTCTCCGTGTGTGTGTGTGTGTCTCTCTGTGTGTGTGTGTGTGTGTCTCTCTGTGTGTGTGTGTGTCTCTGTGTGTGTGTGTCTCTGTGTGTGTGTGTGTCTCTCTGTGTGTGTGTGTGTGTGTCTCTCTGTGTGTGTGTGTGTCTCTGTGTGTGTGTGTGTCTCCGTGTGTGTGTGTGTGTCTCCGTGTGTGTGTGTGTGTCTCCGTGTGTGTGTGTGTGTCTCCGTGTGTGTGTGTGTGTCTCTCTCTGTGTGTGTGTGTCTCTCTCTGTGTGTGTGTGTCTCTCTGTGTGTGTGTGTGTGTCTCCGTGTGTGTGTGTGTGTCTCCGTGTGTGTGTGTGTCTCCGTGTGTGTGTGTGTGTCTCTGTGTGTGTGTGTGTGTCTCTCTCTGTGTGTGTGTGTCTCTCTCTGTGTGTGTGTGTCTCTCTCTGTGTGTGTGTGTGTCTCCGTGTGTGTGTGGTGATGTTTTGATGGTGTTGACAGGGTCAGGAAGTGAAGATTTATCAGGTGGAGAATTGAGTGGAGCTCAGACAGAGAGTCCAGGGGAACCTGGCCCCCATTCCCTGGTCAGTGAAGAGGAGGATGTGCAGTTGAATGGACTGTAAACATATCGGCTTCGCTCTGGTCAGCCAATCAATCACAACAATGAGATATTGTCAAAGTGTCTGAGGGAAAAGTCTCTTCAATCAAAGTTTCAGGCTGGATGGAGTGGGTGTCTCGAGGCTGGAGGGCTGGACTGTGTAGAGATTCCCTCTCTCTGCTCACTGATCTGATTGTCACAATAGTGAACGGTGCACAATCACAGCAAGTGTTCATCGCTTTAATATCCTCACAGAAATAAACTCTGCTGCTAAGCAACGCCCGTCTTTATAAAAGCAGCAGCTAATTCTGGAGAGAAAATTGATTTTCCCACAGTTCTACTGAAGAATTTCCCAGTGTCGATGCTGATGTTTGTGGGATTAACACCTTTGATCAGTTCAAGTCAGCAGAAACAATAAAGTTCCCAATTGGAATGACAGAATGCTAAAGGATTAATTAAATCAAATCCATAAATAGAACAATCTAAAATAACAAAGAAAATTCCAGCACAGGGACAGGCCCCTCTGCCCTCCAAACTCAGGGTAAAAGGCAGAGGGTGGGAGCTGTGACTGGTCACGGATGGGGAAATGGACACAGCGGAGAGGGGTTGGGAGTCCAGAACCAGCCCATGCTGGGGCATCTCCATTGTATAAATGGGCTAATGGGGGACACTCTGAGCTGTACTGTACAGCACTGCGCAAAGATCAGTCCCAGTTTGTAAACAGCAGCACAAAGGGGAAACACCAGCAGTTATTTATCTCTCTTGTCGAGATGTGGAACGTATCAATGTTTACTGACAATCGAAATGAAGGTGGAACAGCGAGCTGAGGGAGGACATGAGGAACTGATAAACTCAGCTATGAAATTGGCTCAGAGTTTTGGAGGAAATGTGGAATTATTCACTTTGATAAAAGAAATATCGATTTTAATTTTAAACACTGAGAAGCTGACACCAACTCTTTAGTGGGATTTTAAGTTTATTTATTAGTGTCACAATTAGACTTACATTAACACTGCAATGAAGTTACTGTGAAATTCCCCGAGTCGTCACACTCCAGCACCTGTTCGGGTACACTGAGGGAGAATTTAGCACAGCCAATGTACCCTAACCAGCATGTCTTTCAGATTGTGGGGGGAAACTGGAGCACCCGGAGAAAACCCAATCAGACACGGGGACAACATGCAGACTCTACACAGACAGTGACCCAATCCGGGAATCGAACCCGGCGCTGTGAGGCAGCAATGCTAATCACCGTGTCACTGTTAGTGCCGTTCAAGAAACAAAGTTAACGTGCAGGTATGACAAGCAGATGGCATGTTGGCTGTTACTGCAAAGAAGCTCAAATACAAGAGTGAAGAGGTCTCACTGTAATTAAACAAGGTATAGCTTTAGTCTCTGTACCCAAGGAAGAATATACTTGATTCCGAGCGGATGTAATAAGGTTGATTGGATTCGTTCCTGGAAAAGAGACTGACTTTCTCTGGAGTTTCGGAACCCAAGCAATGGGCTCAGAGGGTTTG
Organism: Carcharhinus amblyrhynchos; assembly: GCF_965287045.1. Taxonomy (NCBI): domain Eukaryota; kingdom Metazoa; phylum Chordata; class Chondrichthyes; order Carcharhiniformes; family Carcharhinidae; genus Carcharhinus; species Carcharhinus amblyrhynchos. The sequence goes on from NW_027650147.1 coordinate 89,494, forward strand.
ACAGAGGGTTACAGAGACAGCCCTGGCTGGAGACTACAGAATCACCATAAAGTCTCACTGATTTCAGACTGGGTTAAATTCCAACAGATTTATTTGGAATCATGAGCTTTTGGAGCACTGCCCCTTCCTCAGGTGAGTGAAAAAGATTTACCTGAAGGAGCAATGCTCCGATAGCCCTCCAATCCTGCCCTGACTGAACTAAACTCCCTACCCTTCCAGGGACCATATCCGTCTATTCCCATCCCAGACACCCCTTAAAAGTCACTATCGTATCTGTTCCCACCACCTTCCCCAGCAGAAAGTGAGTGAGTTCCACTTTTTGCATTTATTATTTCAACGGGAAGTGCACAGACGGTGGAACAAACTAAAATAAGCTGTGAATTAGCCAAACATTGCATTATTCAAACAGTTTCATCTTCTTTACTGGGGAATAGTTAGCTGCTGCTCCCTACATCACACAATCAGGTTCTCTTACTTTTCAAGCTAACGACTCTTTGATACCTTGCAGATTAATTAATTCTCCAAACGCTCCCCCTGTTGCCATCAGCTTAGATAATTAATGTTCCAATAATTACAGATCTTACACTTGCTTTACATACTGCCTTTTATAAATTCAGCTCTGCTTTCATCTTTACTGAACCACGCAAGACAGAATTGTTTTATAAATCCACAGAAGACACAATTGTTTTATACCCTGCCTTAGCATGAAGAACAGTCGCTGTTAGCGGGTTCAAAATACTACAGGTGGTTAGCACTGCTGCCTCGCAGCGCCAGGGGTCCAGGTTCAATTCTGGATCGGGTGACTGTTCTTGGGGAGTTTGCACATTCTCCCCGTTTCCTCCCACACTCCGAAGATGTGCAGGTTGGGTGGATTGGCCATGGTGAGTGTGTGGGAGAATGGGGAAAGGGCCTGGGTGGGATACTCTTTCAGAGGGTCAATGGGCCAAATGGCCTCTTTCTGCAGCCTCGGGATGGCATAATTGGAACAAGTATAGGCCATTCAGCCCATCAACCTGCCCCACCTTTCGATACAAAAGTGGCTGATGGAACAGCCAGTGAACAGTTTGGTAAAGGTTACAGAATTAGCAATGACCGATTATCCGATAGCCAATGGTGTAGGGACAAAAAACTGGAGGATTTTCATTTTGCTTTTCATAAACATCAGCTCACTCAAAGCCTCCACAAGCCAGTGCTACTCACTGTTACAACATGGGAGGGGTGGCAGCTAGTTTACACACAGCAAGATCCCATAAACAGCAGTGTGACAATGTACAGATTATCTGTTTTGGTGATGTTGCTTAAGAGATAACTGGCCTGTTCCTCTTCAAGGTAATACCACGGGATGCTTTATATCCACTTGGAGGGACTGAAATGACATCAGTTTAACATCTTGTCCGAGAGACAGCACCTTTGACCATGCAGCACTCCCTTGGTGTGGTACAGAGTGGGTTTTACACAACAGTCTCTGGGATGGGACTACACCCTCCAACACTGAACCATCATCCACAAGATCAAATCCAGAGGGTGATTAAAAATCAATGTTTTAACTGAAAAGACACAAGGATTTCAGGTCAACAAAATGAAGAACTCAATACCAAAACAAACTCTCACACAGAGGAATGAGATGGATGGGAGGAAATAAATATTAAACATTAAAGAAGAAACAAAGTGAGGTTATAGATCTGATTAAATCAGATTATAGAATTGTACCAGCTGAGACAGATGCTTCCCAATGACTTTGAGAGGCCTCAGGTCACACATTGTGCACTCAGAGAATTTTCCTTTTGGAAGGATATTATCTCACAAGGGGAGATATGGAATGAACTCACTCAGTGGACCCCCGGGGAGGGGGGTGGGCTTCAGTTCAGCAAAGCAGAGACAGTTCAGAGAGCTCTCAAAAATCAATCTCCAAAACCAAAAGGAGGTTTGAGAGAATTGAAACGGGCACAATCTGGGGGGACATTAACCACAGGACAAAGTTCTCATCAGAATGGAGGATGTTCAGTGAATTTGTTAATACTGAAAAGCTGAAGAAGATCCAAAGCAGCGAGATCAAGAACAGGCTTTAACAAGAAAGTGGAGAAATTTCACAGCAAGCAAATTTTACAGAGGGCCAGTAGAGACACAATGGGCTGAATGGCCTTCACTGTGGATTTTATTACTGTGGCATTGCTAACACACTGATACCAACAACTCAAACACAGAACAACTGGAGACTCACAATATAAGCCATAGCTTGGATTTTATTAATTGATTTACAAAAGTGTCCAGAGGAGTAATGTTTTCCACAGAGGGTGGTGAGTGTCTGGAACAAGCCGCCAGAGGCAGTAGGAGAGACGGGTACAATTTTATCTTCTAAAAAGCATTTAGATAGTTAATGTGGGTACAGTGGGTATAGAGGGATATGGGTCAAGTGTGGGCAATTGGGATTAGCTTTAGGGGTTTAAAAAAAGGGCAGAATGGACAAGTTGGGCTGAAGAGAACATAAGAACATAAGAAATAGGAGCAGGAGTAGGCCATCTAGCCCTTCGAGCCTGCCCCGCCATTCAATAAGATCATGGCTGATCTGTCGTGTCTCAGTTCCACTTTCCCGCCCTCTCCCCATAACCCTTAATCCCCTCACTTATCAAAAACCCATCAACCCGCGTCTTAAAAATATTTAGCGAGGCAGCCTCCACCACTTCAACGGGCAGAGAATTCCAGAGATTCACCACCCTTTGAGTGAAGAAGTTCCTCCTCAACTCCGTTCTAAACCGCCCCCTCTTTATCTTGAGGCTGTGCCCCCTAGTCCTACTGTCCTTTCTGAGCGGGGAGAGTCTCTCCACCTCTATCCTATCCATCCCATTCATCATCTTATACGTCTCAATGAGATCTCCCCTCATTCTTCTAAACTCTAACGAGTACAAGCCCAGTTTATTCAGCCTCTCCTCATAGCTCAATCCCCTCAACTCCGGTATCAGCCTAGTAAACCTCCTCTGCACTCCCTCCAAGGCCAAAATATCCTTGCGTAAGTACGGCGCCCAAAACTGCACACTGTACTCCAGCTGCGGCCTCACCAATGCCCTATACAGCCGCAGCAAGACCTCCCTACTTTTATATTCAATCCCCCTCGCTATGAAGGCCAGCATCCCATTCGCCTTCCTGACCACCTGCTGCACCTGCAGGCTGGGTTTTTGCGACTCATGCACAAGGACCCCGAGGTCCCTCTGCACCGTCGCCTGCTGCAGTTTTTCGCCCTGTAAGTAATAATCCTTCCTACCATTCTTCCTACCAAAGTGGACCACCTCGCACTTGCCAACATCCATGCTGTAACCCCCAGTGACTCTCTGATTACCGTACAGGGCAAATTATTCCATTGCTTTCTTTTTTCAGGGGTGGCCTGGTGACACAGTGGGCTCGCTCTGCTGCCTCACAGTGCCAGGGACCCAGGTTCAATTCTCAGCTCAGGTCACTGTCTGTGTGGAGTCTGCACATTCTCCCCGTGTCTGTGTGGGTTTTCTCCAGGGACCCGGGTTCAATTCTCAGCTCAGGTCACTGTCTGTGTGGAGTCTGCACATTCTCCCCGTGTCTGTGTGGGTTTTCTCTGGATGCTCTGGTTTCCTCCCACTGTCTGAAAGACATGCAGGTTAGGGTGCACTGACCCAAACAGGCACTGGAGTGTGGTGACGAGGGGAATTTCACAGTAACTTCATTGCAGTGTTAATGTAAGCCTTACCTGTGACAAATAAATAAACTTTTAAAAAAACTGTCAATCCTGTTCCTCCAAAGCTTTAGATCCTTCCCCCAGCTATTAACTGGGGACCAATGATTCTGATGCTGACCTTTGAACTCTGTTTCTCCCAGCCTTGTCCTAAACTCCCAAGTTTCCACTGCCTGGATTTTCCTGTTGGAATCTCACCTGCGTCTCAGACTGAGTCACATTAACTGTGCAGCTTGTCTGGTTGGGTTTGTGGCCTCCCTCAATCCCAGAAAACCGCAATCCCTTCCCGAAATCCCTGCATCAGCCGTTCCTCCATTCCCGAGATGTGGCTGTCACTGGCTACACACCATTTATTGCCCATCCCTAATTGCCCTGTAGGAGGTTGTGGTGAGTAGCTGCCTTGAACCTCAATAGCCCGTGTGGTGAAGGTACACAGACACAGCACAGAAAGAGACCATTCGGCCCATCATATCCATGCCAGCCCAGGTGCAGGATTAGAGTAGATGGGTGCTACCTATCTGGCCTGTAGTCTTGTATGCTGCGGCATCTCACGTGCTCATCTAAAACTACTTAAATGTCGTAAGGGTTCCCACCTCTACCACCCTTTCAGGCAGTGAGTTCCAGATTCCCACCACCCTCTGGTTGAAAATGTTTTTCCCCCCCCCCCCCGAGTTATTGACCCCTCTGCTAAGGGGAAGAGTTCCTCCTTATCCATCCCATTTATGTCCCTTATTTTGTATGCACCTCAATCTCCAAGCCTTCTCTATTTGAAGGAAAACAACCGCAGCCTCTCTTGAAACACTCCAGCCCTTGCAACATCCTGGTGAATCTCCTCTGCACCTTCTCTAGTGAATCACTTCCTTCTAGTGTATGATGACCAGAACGGCACACAGTACACCAGCAGTGGTCTAACCAGCATTTTATACAACTCCATCATACATAATCTCTCTGTTCTTACATTCAGTGCCTCGGTTAATAAAAGCAAATATCCCATATGCCATCTTATTAACTGTCCTGTTGTCTTCAGAGGTCAATGGAGATGGATCCTCTCATCCTACTTTCATTATGGGTGCCTGGTTACTCCTCCCGAAATACATCACCTCACCCTTTTCCGGTTAAATTCCATTTGCTGCTGTTCTGCCCATCTATATCATTCTGTAATCTGCTCCTCACTGTTTTACCACAACACCAGCCTGCATGTCATCTACACATTTCCTTTTACCCCTTACACTCAAGTGCAGATCATTAACCAGCACTGATCCCAGTAGAACGCCTCTGGCTTCCTGTCCCTTCCCCCACCACCCTCTGCCCTGTCACTAAGCCAATTCTGGATCCAGTTTGCCAAATTGCCTGGAATCCCATGGACCTTCTTGACCAGTCTCCCATGTGGGACTTTGTCAGAAGTGCTGTTCAGAAGGGTTAGGATTCAATGCTCAATGTCCCCAGTCCCTGTGAGACACCAGGGGTAAGGAGTCTCACTACATCAGCTACAGATCCAATCGGTTTATTTGGCAGCACTTTCACAGCCTCACTCCTTCCTCAACCCAGAGAGGAGCTGTGTATACAAACAGGCCAGTGCACACGGGCACTAACGGGCCAGCGCACGCGGGCGCTAACGGGCCGGCGCACGCGGGCGCTAACGGGCCGGCGCACGCGGGCGCTAACGGGCCGGCGCACGCGGGCGCTAACGGGCCGGCGCACGCGGGCGCTAACGGGCCGGCGCACGCGGGCACTAACGGGCCGGCGCACGCGGGCACTAACGGGCCGGCGCACGCGGGCACTAACGGGCCGGCGCACGCGGGCACTAACGGGCCGGCGCACGCGGGCACTAACGGGCCGGCGCACGCGGGCACTAACGGGCCGGCGCACGCGGGCACTAACGGGCCAGCGCACGCGGGCACTAACGGGCCAGCGCACGCGGGCACTAACGGGCCAGCGCACGCGGGCACTAACGGGCCAGCGCACGCGGGCACTAACGGGCCAGCGCACGCGGGCACTAACGGGCCAGCGCACGCGGGCACTAACGGGCCAGCGCACGCGGGCACTAACGGGCCAGCGCACGCGGGCACTAACGGGCCAGCGCACACGGGCACAAGCTGAATTCACAAGATAATGGTTAGGCTGTGAGTCTGTACAGATAATCAAATCTTTAAAAGGTACAGACAGTGTGAGTGGACACTGATGGGACATTCTTGCTGTGAATGAATTTAATACAAGGGTTCCTGCAGATGGGTCTTAAATCTGACTGATCTGTGATTTAATCAGTGTTAATCCCTAACCCTGGATAATGGTAATGACTAGTTATAAATCAATCACAACATCTACAACGAGAGAATGATTTACTGTTTGGCTCAGTGAGTAAGTATATAAGCAACGCTAGTGGTTATTAGCGAATAAATACCATTAATATTCCATCTGAGATTAAACATGTTGAACACACCCATTTCCAGTGTCTGCTAACCAGGTCAATGATGTGGATATGCCGGCGTTGGACTGGGGTAAACACAGTAAATAAGACTTGTTCCTGTGTTAACCAGGTCAATGTCAGAGGAATGCCTGTGTTTTTAGGAAGATTGTAAAGCTGCTTGGAACCAGCAGAGAGCAGCAACCTCTTCACACGACCCAGTGCCTGGGATTTCATTCCCCATCCTCAGATATTCCCCTGTCATTCGGAGATGCTGTCACCTGGTCCTGGTCCTCTTACTCTATCACTTTTATATTTCATCTCCCCGATTTACCCCCCCCGCCGCTCCCCTCCCCCCCCGATTTACCCCCCCGCCGCTCCCCTCCCCCCGATTTACCCCCCCCGCTGCTCCCCTCCCCCCGATTTACCCCCCCGCCGCTCCCCCCCCCCCCGATTTACCCCCCCCGCCGCTCCCCTCCCCCCCCGATTTACCCCCCCGCCGCTCCCCTACCCCCCCCCCGATTTACCCCCCCGCCGCTCCCCTACCCCCCCCGATTTACCCCCCCGCCGCTCCCCTACCCCCCCCCGATTTACCCCCCCGCCGCTCCCCTCCCCCCCCCGATTTACCCCCCTGCCGCTCCCCTCCCCCCCCCGATTTACCCCCCCGCCGCTCCCCTCCCCCCCCGATTTACCCCCCCGCCGCTCCCCTCCCCCCCCGATTTACCCCCCCGCCGCTCCCCTCCCCCCCCGCCGCTCCCCTCCCCCCCCGATTTACCCCCCCGCCGCTCCCCTCCCCCCCCGATTTACCCCCCCGCCGCTCCCCTCCCCCCGATTTACCCCCCCGCCGCTCCCCTCCCCCCCCGATTTACCCCCCCCGCCGCTCCCCTCCCCCCGATTTACCCCCCCCGCCGCTCCCCTCCCCCCGATTTACCCCCCCGCCGCTCCCCTCCCCCCGATTTACCCCCCCGCCGCTCCCCACCCCCCGATTTACCCCCCCCGCCGCTCCCCTCCCCCCCCGATTTACCCCCCCGCCGCTCCCCCCCCCCCGATTTACCCCCCCGCCGCTCCCCTCCCCCCCCGATTTACCCCCCCGCCGCTCCCCTCCCACCGCCGCTCCCCTCCCCCCGATTTACCCCCCCGCCGCTCCCCTCCCCCCGATTTACCCCCCCGCCGCTCCCCTCCCCCCCCGATTTACCCCCCCGCCGCTCCCCTCCCCCCCCGATTTACCCCCCCGCCGCTCCCCTCCCCCCCCGATTTACCCCCCCGCCGCTCTCCCCACCCCCGATTTACCCCCCCGCCGCTCCCCTCCCCCCGATTTACCCCCCCGCCGCTCCCCCCCCCGATTTACCCCCCCGCCGCTCCCCTCCCCCCGATTTACCCCCCCGCCGCTCCCCTCCCCCCGATTTACCCCCCCGCCGCTCCCCTCCCCCCGATTTACCCCCCCGCCGCTCCCCTCCCCCCGATTTACCCCCCCGCCGCTCCCCTCCCCCCGATTTACCCCCCCGCCGCTCCCCTCCCCCCGATTTACCCCCCCGCCGCTCCCCTCCCCCCGATTTACCCCCCGCCGCTCCCCTCCCCCCGATTTACCCCCCCGCCGCTCCCCTCCCCCCGCCGCTCCCCTCCCCCCGATTTACCCCCCCGCTGCTCCCCTCCCACCGCCGCTCCCCTCCCCCCGATTTACCCCCCCGCCGCTCCCCTCCCCCCGATTTACCCCCCCGCCGCTCCCCTCCCCCCGATTTACCCCCCCGCCGCTCCCCTCCCCCCCCGATTTACCCCCCCGCCGCTCCCCTCCCCCCCCCCGATTTACCCCCCCGCCGCTCCCCTCCCCCCCCCCGATTTACCCCCCCGCCGCTCCCCTCCCCCCCCCCGATTTACCCCCCCGCCGCTCCCCTCCCCCCCCGATTTACCCCCCCGCCGCTCTCCCCACCCCCGATTTACCCCCCCGCCGCTCTCCCCACCCCCGATTTACCCCCCCGCCGCTCCCCTCCCCCCGATTTACCCCCCCGCCGCTCCCCTCCCCCCCCCGATTTACCCCCCCGCCGCTCCCCTCCCCCCGATTTACCCCCCCGCCGCTCCCCTCCCCCCCCGATTTACCCCCCTCCCCATTCCCTCTCCCCAACTTTAGAGCAAAGAGCAGCATTTATAATGGAGATGAGTAAAGAGCAGTACAGCACAGGAACAGGCCCTTCAGCCCACCAAGTCTGTGCCAGATGCCTCTCTCATCTAATATTTTCTTGCCTCTACTTGGTCCACATATCTCTATTTCCAGCCTCTTCATGCATCTACCCAGATGCCTCTTGAACGTTGCTATAAAATCTGCTTCCACCACCTCCTCCGTCAGTGTGTACCTGGCATTCACCACTCTCTGTGTGGAAAAACTTGCCCCTTGCATCTCTTTTAAACTTGCCTCCTCGCGCTCTGAACCTGTGCGCCTGAATAATTGACCTTTCGACCCCTGAAAAAGACTCAGACTATCCAAGCCTGTCATAATCTTGTAAACCTCTATCAGGTCTCCTCCCATCCTCTGACACTCCAGTGAAAACAATTCAAGTTTGTTCAACCTTTCTTCATAGTCCATTATCCTCCAAACCAGGTAACATCCTGGTAAATCTCTTCTGCACCCTTTCCAATGCATCAACATCCTTCCGGTAGTGTGGCGACCAGCATTGTACACAATACTCCAAATGACCTAACAGAAGTCTTATACAGCTGCAACATGATTTTCCAATTTCAATACTCAGTGCCCTGACCAATGAAGGCCAGCATGCCATATGCTTTCTTAACCACCTTCAGGGATCTGTGGACCTGCACACTGAGATCCCTCTGTCTGCTAATGTTACTAAGGGCCCCACCATTTACTGGATACTTTCTTTCTGCAGTAGAGCTTCCAAATCGCATCACCTCATATTTATCTGGGTTAAATTTCATCTGTCACATCACCAATCCCAACACACACACACACACAGAGCCAGCTTCCAACACCCCAACACTCAGTGTCAGAAACACACGGCACTGTCACATCACCAATTGTTAACAATTGGAATGGATATGGGGATCAATCTTGGAATCACCTTTCCCTGTATCCAGGGAATTTCACTGAGAGTCACTGAATAATCAATATTCCAAACACTTAAACCATGATGAGGATCAGAACCTTCTGATATCTCACTGTTACCGCACACCAGCTAGTTCCCACTATCCCAACAGTCTTCCTGTCCTGTCCACACACTTTCCAGTCACAAAAACAGAAGATGCTGGAAAATCTCAGCAGGTCTGCCAGCCTCTGTGGAGAGAGAAATAGAGCCAATATTTCAGGTCACTCTGACCCTTTGTCAGAGGAGAGTATTTGACATTTATTATTTCCAGTGTTCCTGTCATGAATACTCACTATTATTACTACAGCACTCCAGTTATGAATACACATTATCAGGAGCTTTTCCCAGGGTGGAAGAGTCAATTATTGGGGGCACAGATGAAGGTGCGAGGGGCAAGGTTTACGAGGTGTCTGGAACTCACTGCCAGGGTAGGAATTGGAAGCAAATACAATATTGATTTTTAAGGGGTATCTGGGCAAAGAGGATAGGAATTGGAGGGATACGGTCCCCAAAAGGGTAGGGGATTTTAGTTCAGTGGGAAAGTATGGTTGGAGGGCTGAAAGGCCTGTTCCTGTGTGATAATTCTCTCTGCAGTGTCCCTGTTGTGTATACACATTATTATTTCTAATGTTCCTGTCACAATTACACTGTATTGTTTTTGGAGTTTGATGATCGGAGCTCTGGGTTTGTTTTGTGAATTCTCTGTTGAGTCTCACCATCCATTATCTCTGTTCAAAATGTCCCAGAGATTGCTCCAAACATCAGAAAGAAACTCATTAACTGCTGAGGCTAATGGAAAATGCTAATTACCGTAGTTCACAGCAAGGGGACAATGATGGTTGGACAGAAAGTTAGAAATCCTTCCCTGTGTCTAACCTCTCGAATCGAGAAGTCTCCTTTCAAATCCAGTGATCCTCTCTGACATTAGGATGTTAAAATCTCTTATAATCTCTCATTTTAGAATCGGATATCATTCCTCACAACAGGTCAATATTTCAGAAACACGAATGTACAATGATTGAAGTTAAACCCAGTGGAATGTTAAACCTAATCTTCCAGTCGCAAACACCGACTTCCTGTCACTGGGTGGAATTTTCCAGTTTGGGTTGGGTGGGGTTTGTGGAGAGCACATTCAGCCCACCTTGCCCATGCCAGCCCGGGGACACACAGGTGCCCTGTCTAACCCCACCTTCCTACAGTCAGCCCGTAGCTCACAGCATGTTAAGGTGCAGATCCAGGCACAGTTTGAAAGAGTTTATAGTCTCTGCCTCCACCACAAATTCAGACAGCGAGTCCCAGATATCCAGCACCCTCTGTGTAATAAAATTCTTCCCCCTGTCCCCTCTACACCTACACTCACTTATCTTAAATCTATGTCCCCTGGTTCTAGAATTCTCCACCAAGGTAACAATTTTATCCTGTCACTATCTCCTTCCCTCATAATTTTGTATTCCTCAATCAAAATCTCCCTCCGTTCCAAGGAGAACCTATCCCAACCTCTCCAATCTCTCCTGATAGCTGCTCTTTTTTAACTCTGGTAACACTCTTGTCAAACCCTCTGTACTTTCTCCAAACCAATTACATCCTTCCTGTAATGTGGTGACCAGAACTATACACAATATTCCAGTTGTGGCCTCACCTGTGTTTTATACAATTCCATCATTACATCCTTATTTTATTTTCTATATCTCTACCAGTGAAGGAGAGCATTCTATCTGCCTTCTTTACAACCTTATCTACTTGAACTGCTGCCTTTTAGGAGCCTGTGTACTTGTACACTGAGATCTCTCACTTCATCTCCCCCTCTTAGTAAATTCCTGTTTATTGTATATTTCCTCTCCCCAAATCCATTACCTCACACCTTTCTATGTTAAAATCCTGCCCACTCCACTAACCAACCAATATAGTTTTGTAGATTATAGCTACCCACACTCGGCAAATCTTTGAATCAGCTGCAGATTTACCAATGACACTCTCCACCTTCACATCCAAACCATGAATATACAACAGCAAGGGTTCCAACACTGAACCCTGTGGGGTGCCCATTGAAACAACCTTTCATCCATTGACCTTTACTCTATGTTTCCTGTTACTCAGTTACTGGGTTTGTCACATTATCCCATTTCCATTGGACTTTTACATTTTAGACCAATCTGCCATGTGTCGAAAACCTTGCTCAAATCCACGTACACAACATCCACCACACTACCGTCACCAACTCTTCTTGCCATTTCCTTTGGGAGGTAAGATCTTCCTTCACCAAACCCATGCTGACCATCCTCTTTAAGGTTTACTTACTAGTGTCACAAGTAGACTTACATTAACACTGCAATGAAGTTACTGTGAAAATCCCTAACAAGTCCATGTGACAGTTAATCCTCTCTCTCAGGATTGATTCCACCGATTATCCAACAAGACCAACTGCCCTGTAATTGTTTGGCATTTCCTCCGACCCCTTTGTAATCAGTGGGACTATTTGTCTGCATCCTCTGGCTGAAACACAGTAAGAAATCTCACAATATCAGGTTAAAGTCCAACAGGTTCCAGAGCTTTCAGAGTGTCGCTCCTTCATCAGGTCCAGCTAAGGTAAACAACATAATTTTATACTCCATCTACCAGGTTTTTGCCCACTCATTCACCCTATCCACAACTGTCTGCAGCTGCCTTACACCCTCTTCACCACGGACTCTCCTACCTCTCTGTGTGTCCTCCGCACATTGAACTAACACGCCCTTCATTCCCCTTGTCTCAGTTATTGATGTGGTTTGTAAAATGTTCAGGCCTCAAAACAGACACCTGCAGGAGCCGTCACATCCTGCCAATCAGACAAGGAGAAGTCTGACAACACCAGGTTAAACCCACAAGCTTTTGGGGTTTCCCTCTTTGCCTGGTGAATGGAGAGTTCTGGCCTCAGATAAATAGGTTGGATTTTAAGCTGGTGTTGTCAGACCTGTCACTGTGTTCACCCCAGTCCAACGCCAGCACCTCCACATCAATCAAAGACCCATTTATAAACTTTCTCTGTTTGTTGCCAGTTTTCTACCGAATGCTGAAATGTCAGCCCTATACCATGAATTCTTATTTTCCACAATAACCTTTGATGCAGCACCTTATCAAACACCTTCTGGAAATCCCAGTAAATCTGCAGCCCACCCACCCTTTAACCACATTATCCCTTCAAAGGATTCCAATAAATTGATGCAACAAGATTTCCCTCGCAATAATGCTGCAACTGAGCTGGGCTTCAGAAATATTAAATCATAAATTCCTCCTATTTCTGAAGCTTTTTTTTGCAGCAAGATTTTCTATCCAGTGAATGACCCTGGTAGAAGGGTTGGTGTGTAGACTGGGCACTTAGGGAGAGTTAGCACTCTGTAAATGTTAAAGGAGTGTCGGGGGCAGGGCAGGAAAGACAAACTTTCCTGATTCACTAGAACTTTGTACCTAGTGTAGGAATCCCTGTGTCGTTCTTTATAACCTCTCACTCAGAGTATTTATATCCACATACAGCAGCAGCTCCTGTCTACAACTGTACATCCCATCACAGAGCCATCGGTGGCCATTCTGCCCATCATATACAATCCTGTTTTCTGTTCCTATCCCAAGCTGAGCCTAAAAGGGTACAGTGTATTCTTACACAAAAATAACATTTCCCAAGTAGGAGGGCTAATTGATCATTTATATTCCATTTCAGGTGAATCATTTTGAAATATCAACACAGGAGGAGCAGCTCAATTATATATCCCAGCCATTCCCAATGTGAATAATTACCACAAAGTGTAAAACTCACAGGAGAAGGAGGAGTTTCTTTGGAAGGTTCAGTCACTTGGACATTGCCACATCAGTGTTAGACCCTCTCCTATTCAAGACTGGAACACATTCTCCAATATCTGTGTAGATGTCTCTGAAATTCTGCAAACACTCAAACATGATGAATTTTTCCAGTGCCTCTCCTTCCTTTAACAGGTGGTTTGTGCCTTCTCCACATGAAGTGGTTTTTAACATTATAAAAGCTACTGAATAGGTATTGGATAATTAACTCAGTCATACAGTAGTCTTGGCTTATTCTGTTTATTGGCTGTTTCTGGTGTTTTATCTGAACTTGCTTGAGGCAGTTTGAACAGGACAGTTCAGTCGAGTAAGACACTGAATAATGGAACAGTAAACACCTGTCCCCCACAGCTCAAATCTTCCACAATCTTCACAGAGCTTAAAGACTGGAACTTCTGCAGAAAAGGAGACAGGGAAGACAAACCACATGGAACCAAAACCAATGGCTTACCTGTGAATCCTCCATCTTGCCCCACACAGCAGGTTCAATCTCCACCATCCAGCCCATCAGTCTCTACTCTCTCCCTCTGGATTATTCCCTAATTCACACTCCTCCAGTTGGATCCCAGGCCTGGTGTCTTTCTACCTGTGCCTCACAAACCTCTTCATGGACACTCCACCTATTTCCTATCCTACTTTTCCATGTACAATGTATTCCTCAATACAGTTCAACATTTAGACCAATGCTAGGGAGGATCCAGCCTTGGGTGTGAAAGGGACATGTCCATGTGTCTACTCCCATTGGAAGGCCCCCTAGTGTTCAGGTAACAACCTGTCAGACAATATCAGATTGACCCCCCTGTCCTGAGGCAGTGGCAGCTCAAACATTCGGGTGGTGTTTATTCAATTTGGATCTAAACACATCCTGCATTTTCATCTAGAACACAAACCTTTTTGAAACCCTTGATAGAAAAGCTTTCATTTTATATTTCCTATTTAGTTCACAGAGCCCCCAGCACAGGATGCCTCAGATGGAGTGATCACTGGTCTGTGATAGGAAACAGCTTTGTTCATTAATGTCGGAGTGAGATTGTTCAATTACTTTAAAATTTCAAAACTTTATGGCCTCCACTTCTTTCCTGCTGCTTATTGGAGACTGGAACAGGTCCATTAAAACCTTCTGTCATTCAGAGTTTGTGATATTCAGGGAAGACAGAATCTAAAGAACAATAGCTACCTATAATCTCAATAGAAAAAGGGTTCCAAAGTGCGCATTATCTGTGATGGAGAAAAGTTTATTTCAGTTCATTCGTGACACAAGGAGCTCCAAATTAACACAAACAGTGAAATTACTGTGAAAATCCCCAGGGTGCCACAATCCAGTGCCTGTTCAGGTACACTGAGGGAGAATTTAGCACAGCCAATGTATCTAATGTACGCAGAACCCCTACCCCAGTGAGAGTCAGTGTGTGTGGGACCCGTACCCCAGTGAGAGTCAGTGTGTGTGGGACCCGTACCCCAGTGAGAGTCAGTGTGTGTGGGACCCGTACCCCAGTGAGAGTCAGTGTGTGTGGGACCCGTACCCCAGTGAGAGTCAGTGTGTGTGGGATTATACCCCAGTGAGAGACAGTGTGTGTGGGACCCGTACCCCAGTGAGAGTCAGTGTGTGTGGGACCCGTACCCCAGTGAGAGTCAGTGTGTGTGGGACCCGTACCCCAGTGAGAGTCAGTGTGTGTGGGACCCGTACCCCAGTGAGAGACAGTGTGTGTGGGACCCGTACCCCAGTGAGAGTCAGTGTGTGTGGGACCCGTACCCCAGTGAGAGTCAGTGTGTGTGGGACCCGTACCCCAGTGAGAGTCAGTGTGTGTGGGACCCGTACCCCAGTGAGAGACAGTGTGTGTGGGACCCGTACCCCAGTGAGAGTCAGTGTGTGTGGGGACCCGTACCCCAGTGAGAGTCAGTGTGTGTGGGACCCGTACCCCAGTGAGAGTCAGTGTGTGTGGGAGCCGTACCCCAGTGAGAGTCAGTGTGTGTGGGACCCGTACCCCAGTGAGAGTCAGTGTGTGTGGGACCCGTACCCCAGTGAGAGTCAGTGTGTGTGGGACCCGTACCCCAGTGAGAGTCAGTGTGTGTGGGAGCCGTACCCCAGTGAGAGTCAGTGTGTGTGGGACCCGTACCCAAGTGAGAGTCAGTGTGTGTGGGACCCGTACCCCATTGAGAGTCAGTGTGTGTGGGACCCGTACCCCAGTGAGAGTCAGTGTGTGTGGGACCCCGTACCCCAGTGAGAGTCAGTGTGTGTGGGACCAGTACCCCAGTGAGAGTCAGTGTGTGTGGGAGCCGTACCCCAGTGAGAGTCAGTGTGTGTGGGACCCGTACCCCAGTGAGAGTCAGTGTGTGTGGACCTGTACCCCAGTGAGAGTCAGTGTGTGTGGGACCCATACCCCAGTGAGAGTCAGTGTGTGTGGGATTATATCCCAGTGAGAGTCAGTGTGTGTGGGAGCCGTACCCCAGTGAGAGTCAGTGTGTGTGGGACCCGTACCCCAGTGAGAGTCAGTGTGTGTGGGGACCCGTACCCCAGTGAGAGTCAGTGTGTGTGGGACCAGTACCCCAGTGAGAGTCAGTGTGTGTGGGATTATATCCCAGTGAGAGTCAGTGTGTGGGACCCGTACCCCAGTGAGAGTCAGTGTGTGTGGGACCCGTACCCCAGTGAGAGTCAGTGTGTGTGGGATTATATCCCAGTGAGAGTCAGTGTGTGGGACCCGTACCCCAGTGAGAGTCAGTGTGTGTGGGATTATATCCCAGTAAGAGTCAGTGTGTGTGGGGACCCGTACCCCAGTGAGAGTCAGTGTGTGTGGGACCAGTACCCCAGTGAGAGTCAGTGTGTGTGGGACCAGTACCCCAGTGAGAGTCAGTGTGTGTGGGACCCGTACCCCAGTGAGAGTCAGTGTGTGTGGGACCCATACCCCAGTGAGAGTCAGTGTGTGTGGGATTATACCCCAGTGAGAGCCAGTGTGGGATTATACCCCAGTGAGAGCCAGTGTGGGATTATATCCCAGTGAGAGTCAGTGTGTGTGGGATTATACCCCAGTGAGAGCCAGTGTGGGATTATACCCCAGTGAGAGCCAGTGTGGGATTATACCCCAGTGAGAGTCAGTGTGTGTGGGATTATACCCCAGTGAGAGTCAGTGTGTGTGGGATTATATCCCAGTGAGAGTCAGTGTGTGTGGGATTATACCCCAGTGAGAGTCAGTGTGTGTGGGACCCGTACCCCAGTGAGAGTCAGTGTGTGTGGGACCAGTACCCCAGTGAGAGTCAGTGTGTGTGGGACCCGTACCCCAGTGAGAGTCAGTGTGTGTGGGGACCCGTACCCCAGTGAGAGTCAGTGTGTGTGGGACCAGTACCCCAGTGAGAGTCAGTGTGTGTGGGATTATATCCCAGTGAGAGTCAGTGTGTGGGACCCGTACCCCAGTGAGAGTCAGTGTGTGTGGGACCCGTACCCCAGTGAGAGTCAGTGTGTGTGGGACCAGTACCCCAGTGAGAGTCAGTGTGTGTGGGACCAGTACCCCAGTGAGAGTCAGTGTGTGTGGGACCCGTACCCCAGTGAGAGTCAGTGTGTGTGGGACCCATACCCCAGTGAGAGTCAGTGTGTGTGGGATTATACCCCAGTGAGAGCCAGTGTGGGATTATACCCCAGTGAGAGCCAGTGTGGGATTATATCCCAGTGAGAGTCAGTGTGTGTGGGATTATACCCCAGTGAGAGCCAGTGTGGGATTATACCCCAGTGAGAGCCAGTGTGGGATTATACCCCAGTGAGAGTCAGTGTGTGTGGGATTATACCCCAGTGAGAGTCAGTGTGTGTGGGATTATATCCCAGTGAGAGTCAGTGTGTGTGGGATTATACCCCAGTGAGAGTCAGTGTGTGTGGGACCAGTACCCCAGTGAGAGTCAGTGTGTGTGGGACCCGTACCCCAGTGAGAGTCAGTGTGTGTGGGACCAGTACCCCAGTGAGAGTCAGTGTGTGTGGGACCCGTACCCCAGTGAGAGTCAGTGTGTGTGGGGACCCGTACCCCAGTGAGAGTCAGTGTGTGTGGGACCAGTACCCCAGTGAGAGTCAGTGTGTGTGGGATTATATCCCAGTGAGAGTCAGTGTGTGGGACCCGTACCCCAGTGAGAGTCAGTGTGTGTGGGACCCGTACCCCAGTGAGAGTCAGTGTGTGTGGGACCCGTACCCCAGTGAGAGTCAGTGTGTGTGGGACCCGTACCCCAGTGAGAGACAGTGTGTGTGGGACCCGTACCCCAGTGAGAGTCAGTGTGTGTGGGGACCCGTACCCCAGTGAGAGTCAGTGTGTGTGGGACCCGTACCCCAGTGAGAGTCAGTGTGTGTGGGAGCCGTACCCCAGTGAGAGTCAGTGTGTGTGGGACCCGTACCCCAGTGAGAGTCAGTGTGTGTGGGACCCGTACCCCAGTGAGAGTCAGTGTGTGTGGGACCCGTACCCCAGTGAGAGTCAGTGTGTGTGGGAGCCGTACCCCAGTGAGAGTCAGTGTGTGTGGGACCCGTACCCAAGTGAGAGTCAGTGTGTGTGGGACCCGTACCCCATTGAGAGTCAGTGTGTGTGGGACCCGTACCCCAGTGAGAGTCAGTGTGTGTGGGACCCCGTACCCCAGTGAGAGTCAGTGTGTGTGGGACCAGTACCCCAGTGAGAGTCAGTGTGTGTGGGAGCCGTACCCCAGTGAGAGTCAGTGTGTGTGGGACCCGTACCCCAGTGAGAGTCAGTGTGTGTGGACCTGTACCCCAGTGAGAGTCAGTGTGTGTGGGACCCATACCCCAGTGAGAGTCAGTGTGTGTGGGATTATATCCCAGTGAGAGTCAGTGTGTGTGGGAGCCGTACCCCAGTGAGAGTCAGTGTGTGTGGGACCCGTACCCCAGTGAGAGTCAGTGTGTGTGGGGACCCGTACCCCAGTGAGAGTCAGTGTGTGTGGGACCAGTACCCCAGTGAGAGTCAGTGTGTGTGGGATTATATCCCAGTGAGAGTCAGTGTGTGGGACCCGTACCCCAGTGAGAGTCAGTGTGTGTGGGATTATATCCCAGTGAGAGTCAGTGTGTGGGACCCGTACCCCAGTGAGAGTCAGTGTGTGTGGGATTATATCCCAGTAAGAGTCAGTGTGTGTGGGGACCCGTACCCCAGTGAGAGTCAGTGTGTGTGGGACCAGTACCCCAGTGAGAGTCAGTGTGTGTGGGACCAGTACCCCAGTGAGAGTCAGTGTGTGTGGGACCCGTACCCCAGTGAGAGTCAGTGTGTGTGGGACCCATACCCCAGTGAGAGTCAGTGTGTGTGGGATTATACCCCAGTGAGAGCCAGTGTGGGATTATACCCCAGTGAGAGCCAGTGTGGGATTATATCCCAGTGAGAGTCAGTGTGTGTGGGATTATACCCCAGTGAGAGCCAGTGTGGGATTATACCCCAGTGAGAGCCAGTGTGGGATTATACCCCAGTGAGAGTCAGTGTGTGTGGGATTATACCCCAGTGAGAGTCAGTGTGTGTGGGATTATATCCCAGTGAGAGTCAGTGTGTGTGGGATTATACCCCAGTGAGAGTCAGTGTGTGTGGGACCAGTACCCCAGTGAGAGTCAGTGTGTGTGGGACCCGTACCCCAGTGAGAGTCAGTGTGTGTGGGACCAGTACCCCAGTGAGAGTCAGTGTGTGTGGGACCTGTACCCCAGTGAGAGTCAGTATGTGTGGGACCCGTACCCCAGTGAGAGTCAGTGTGTGTGGGACCCGTACCCCAGTGAGAGTCAGTGTGTGTGGGGACCCGTACCCCAGTGAGAGTCAGTGTGTGGGGACCTGTACCCCAGTGAGAGTCAGTGTGTGTGGGACCCGTACCCCAGTGAGAGTCAGTGTGTGTGGGACCCGTACCCCAGTGAGAGTCAGTGTGTGTGGGACCCGTACCCCAGTGAGAGTCAGTGTGTGTGGGGACCCGTACCCCAGTGAGAGTCAGTGTGTGGGGACCTGTACCCCAGTGAGAGTCAGTGTGTGTGGGACCTGTACCCCAGTGAGAGTCAGTGTGTGTGGTATTATACCCCAGTGAGAGTCAGTGTGTGTGGGATTATACCCCAGTGAGAGTCAGTGTGTGTGGGGACCCGTACCCCAGTGAGAGTCAGTGTGTGTGGGACCAGCACCCCAGTGAGAGTCAGTGTGTGTGGGACCCGTACCCCAGTGAGAGTCAGTGTGTGGGACCCGTACCCCAGTGAGGGTCAGTGTGTGTGGGACCCGTACCCCAGTGAGAGTCAGTGTGTGTGGGATTATATCCCAGTGAGAGTCAGTGTGTGGGACCCGTACCCCAGTGAGAGTCAGTGTGTGTGGGATTATATCCCAGTGAGAGTCAGTGTGTGTGGGGACCCGTACCCCAGTGAGAGTCAGTGTGTGTGGGACCCGTACCCCAGTGAGAGTCAGTGTGTGTGGGATTATACCCCAGTGAGAGCCAGTGTGGGATTATACCCCAGTGAGAGCCAGTGTGGGATTATATCCCAGTGAGAGTCAGTGTGTGTGGGATTATATCCCAGTGAGAGTCAGTGTGTGTGGGATTATACCCCAGTGAGAGTCAGTGTGTGTGGGACCAGTACCCCAGTGAGAGTCAGTGTGTGTGGGACCCGTACCCCAGTGAGAGTCAGTGTGTGTGGGACCCGTACCCCAGTGAGAGTCAGTGTGTGTGGGAGCCGTACCCCAGTGAGAGTCAGTGTGTGTGGGACCCGTACCCCAGTGAGAGTCAGTGTGTGTGTGGGACCCGTACCCCAGTGAGAGTCAGTGTGTGGGGACCTGTACCCCAGTGAGAGTCAGTGTGTGTGGGACCTGTACCCCAGTGAGAGTCAGTGTGTGTGGGATTATATCCCAGTGAGAGTCAGTGTGTGTGGGATTATATCCCAGTGAGAGTCAGTGTGTGTGGGACCCGTACCCCAGTGAGAGTCAGTGTGTGTGGGACCCGTACCCCAGTGAGAGTCAGTGTGTGTGGGACCCGTACCCCAGTGAGAGTCAGTGTGTGTGGGACCCGTACCCCAGTGAGAGTCAGTGTGTGTGGGACCTGTACCCCAGTGAGAGTCAGTGTGTGTGGGACCCGTACCCCAGTGAGAGTCAGTGTGTGTGGGACCCGTACCCCAGTGAGAGTCAGTGTGTGTGGGATTATATCCCAGTGAGAGTCAGTGTGTGTGGGACCCGTACCCCAGTGAGAGTCAGTGTGTGTGGGATTATATCCCAGTGAGAGTCAGTGTGTGTGGGACCCGTACCCCAGTGAGAGTCAGTGTGTGTGGGATTATATCCCAGTGAGAGTCAGTGTGTGTGGGATTATATCCCAGTGAGAGTCAGTGTGTGTGGGACCCGTACCCCAGTGAGAGTCAGTGTGTGTGGGACCCGTACCCCAGTGAGAGTCAGTGTGTGTGGGACCCGTACCCCAGTGAGAGTCAGTGTGTGTGGGACCCGTACCCCAGTGAGAGTCAGTGTGTGTGGGACCCGTACCCCAGTGAGAGTCAGTGTGTGTGGGACCCGTACCCCAGTGAGAGTCAGTGTGTGTGGGACCTGTACCCCAGTGAGAGTCAGTGTGTGTGGGACCCGTACCCCAGTGAGAGTCAGTGTGTGTGGGACCCGTACCCCAGTGAGAGTCAGTGTGTGTGGGACCCGTACCCCAGTGAGAGTCAGTGTGTGTGGGACCCGTACCCCAGTGAGAGTCAGTGTGTGTGGGACCCGTACCCCAGTGAGAGTCAGTGTGTGTGGGACCCGTACCCCAGTGAGAGTCAGTGTGTGTGGGATTATATCCCAGTGAGAGTCAGTGTGGGATTATATCCCAGTGAGAGTCAGTGTGTGTGGGATTATATCCCAGTGAGAGTCAGTGTGGGATTATATCCCAGTGAGAGTCAGTGTGTGTGGGATTATATCCCAGTGAGAGTCAGTGTGTGTGGGACCCGTACCCCAGTGAGAGCCAGTGTGTGTGGGACCCGTACCCCAGTGAGAGTCAGTGTGTGTGGGACCCGTACCCCAGTGAGAGTCAGTGTGTGTGGGATTATATCCCAGTGAGAGTCAGTGTGGGATTATATCCCAGTGAGAGTCAGTGTGTGTGGGATTATATCCCAGTGAGAGTCAGTGTGGGATTATATCCCAGTGAGAGTCAGTGTGGGATTATATCCCAGTGAGAGTCAGTGTGTGTGGGATTATATCCCAGTGAGAGTCAGTGTGGGATTATATCCCAGTGAGAGCCAGTGTGGGATTATACCCCAGTGAGAGTCAGTGTGTGTGGGAGCCGTACCCCAGTGAGAGTCAGTGTGTGTGGGACCCGTACCCCAGTGAGAGTCAGTGTGTGTGGGACCCGTACCCCAGTGAGAGTCAGTGTGTGTGGGATTATATCCCAGTGAGAGTCAGTGTGGGATTATATCCCAGTGAGAGTCAGTGTGTGTGGGATTATATCCCAGTGAGAGTCAGTGTGGGATTATATCCCAGTGAGAGTCAGTGTGTGTGGGATTATATCCCAGTGAGAGTCAGTGTGTGTGGGACCCGTACCCCAGTGAGAGCCAGTGTGTGTGGGACCCGTACCCCAGTGAGAGTCAGTGTGTGTGGGACCCGTACCCCAGTGAGAGTCAGTGTGTGTGGGATTATATCCCAGTGAGAGTCAGTGTGGGATTATATCCCAGTGAGAGTCAGTGTGTGTGGGATTATATCCCAGTGAGAGTCAGTGTGGGATTATATCCCAGTGAGAGTCAGTGTGGGATTATATCCCAGTGAGAGTCAGTGTGTGTGGGATTATATCCCAGTGAGAGTCAGTGTGGGATTATATCCCAGTGAGAGCCAGTGTGGGATTATACCCCAGTGAGAGTCAGTGTGTGTGGGAGCCGTACCCCAGTGAGAGTCAGTGTGTGTGGGACCCGTACCCCAGTGAGAGTCAGTGTGTGTGGGACCCGTACCCCAGTGAGAGTCAGTGTGTGTGGGATTATATCCCAG
The DNA here is from genome assembly GCF_965287045.1 of Carcharhinus amblyrhynchos. Taxonomy (NCBI): domain Eukaryota; kingdom Metazoa; phylum Chordata; class Chondrichthyes; order Carcharhiniformes; family Carcharhinidae; genus Carcharhinus; species Carcharhinus amblyrhynchos. The sequence goes on from NW_027650147.1 coordinate 111,445, forward strand.
TGAGAGTCAGTGTGTGTGGGGACCCGTACCCCAGTGAGAGTCAGTGTGTGTGGGACCCGTACCCCAGTGAGAGTCAGTGTGTGTGGGATTATATCCCAGTGAGAGTCAGTGTGTGTGGGACCCGTACCCCAGTGAGAGTCAGTGTGTGTGGGATTATATCCCAGTGAGAGTCAGTGTGTGTGGGACCCGTACCCCAGTGAGAGTCAGTGTGTGTGGGATTATATCCCAGTGAGAGTCAGTGTGTGTGGGACCCGTACCCCAGTGAGAGTCAGTGTGGGATTATATCCCAGTGAGAGTCAGTGTGTGTGGGATTATATCCCAGTGAGAGTCAGTGTGGGATTATATCCCAGTGAGAGTCAGTGTGGGATTATATCCCAGTGAGAGTCAGTGTGTGTGGGACCCGTACCCCAGTGAGAGTCAGTGTGGGATTATATCCCAGTGAGAGTCAGTGTGGGATTATATCCCAGTGAGAGTCAGTGTGGGATTATATCCCAGTGAGAGTCAGTGTGGGATTATATCCCAGTGAGAGCCAGTGTGGGATTATATCCCAGTGAGAGCCAGTGTGGGATTATATCCCAGTGAGAGTCAGTGTGTGTGGGATTATATCCCAGTGAGAGTCAGTGTGGGATTATATCCCAGTGAGAGCCAGTGTGGGATTATATCCCAGTGAGAGTCAGTGTGTGTGGGATTATACCCCAGTGAGAGTCAGTGTGGGATTATATCCCAGTGAGAGCCAGTGTGGGATTATATCCCAGTGAGAGTCAGTGTGGGATTATATCCCAGTGAGAGCCAGTGTGGGATTATATCCCAGTGAGAGTCAGTGTGGGATTATATCCCAGTGAGAGTCAGTGTTTTGGGACTCCCATTCCAGTGGGAGTTTTTCGAAAGCTTTGTCAGGAGTTCCAATGTAATGGGATATTTCTCAGTGTGAATGAACTCTCCATCTCCCCACAGCCCTGAACGTGCAAAGGGAGATTTTATTCTTTGAGCTTTTGTAGATTTACTGTGAGCAGCAGGGGAGAGGTGGGGAAGATGGCAGCTGTGGGTTAACTGGAAAATTGGACCCTCAGGAAGATGAACTGCAGCAAATGCATCTTTCTGTTTGTCAGCGAACTATTATTGAGATACCAGTGAATTCCAGCCTTCAATAGAACAGTCAATCCCAACTCTTTAATCGGAGAAATGGAGTTCCACCTCACTGAGTGTTAGGATTGGAAATTGGGAAATAGTCACAAAGAAATGATATTGATACAGTCACTTCTCATTCTCACTGGGGATGGCACTGCTCAGAAATCACCAATGTTGTTATTTAGCAAACTAAAGGAATCTCTCTGTCACACTGAATTGCTGATTAAATTCACTTTTATCACCAGAACTCCCAGCTGGAATCCTCTCCCTTGGGCAGCAGTTCCTCTCCGAGGATTTCTCCAGAGTTCAGGGTGGCTTCACAACTAGAATTTGGTCATTTTGGATTGAAATGAGGAAGAATGCTTTTGGGGTTTGGAATTCCCTCTCCCATCAAGCTTGTGGGGGTGGAGGGGAGAGGGGAAGGGGCTTGGGGGTGTGGGGGAGATGGGAGCTCAGTCCTCAATCCCTTCAGGACAGGGTGGGTGGGTTTGGACAGGATGTTACAGGTAATGCAGTTTCGGTAGAAGTTCAGTAGGCACCTGATTGAATGCTTGTTGTCAATGGGAGAATTGACACTGGGAGGGTAGAGGGGGTAACACAAACAGAACGGTGGTCTTCACTACATGATTGTTTCATTCTGGCAGTTTTCCGTGTTACTGACCTGTAATGTGGCTTCCAGTGAATTCATGAAGCTGTTAATACACAGTGCTCAATATTCTCAATGTCAATAAGATTCAATATTCACACATAACCAGTGATTGGCTCTTCCAGCTCCTGTTTCTTATCTTCCTGTTTTAGAACCTCCAAATTTGATCCCAATGAGGGTTTTTGAGCAATTTCCAGTATTCCATGAGTTTCCAGGGTCAGGTTTTTGGGGAACTCATTCTCACTGGTGTACACAGGCAGCAGAAACACACTCTCATTCTGAGAATCTCCTCACCATTCATTCTGGAACATCTGGAATCACAGTCAGGTCCTTTTCTGGCTGATGTGTAAGCAACCCATCTTTGAGTCATCAAGATAACATTTCGGAGTGTGTAACACCCTCCCCGTGGTGAGGTGGGACTGACAGGTGTGGAAGGTAAACACATCACTCTGAATAAAAACTCCTTCAATGAGACATACTGGGGCTGAAAAGAATTGGCTAGAAAGAGAAGACAGTTTGTTGTGAATTTGATTAACATTCATCGCCATGTTCCGATGTCAGCTCCAGACTGATTGTTAATAGGTTCATGAATTTCTGAAAGGAAAGAAGTACATAATGCAAATGAGGAACTTTATAATTTCAATATTTGGAGCCAGGGCAATTGGGAGAAGAGGAGGAGAATATATTTACCTTATTTATTAGTGTCACAAGTAGGTTTACATTAACACTGCAATGAAGTTATTGTGAAAACCCCGGAATCACCACACTCTGGTGCCTGTTCGGGTACACTGAGGGAGAATTTAACACAGCCAGTGCACCCTAACCAGCATGTCTTTCAGACTGTGGGAGGAAACTGGAGTACCCAGGGGAAACCCACACAGACATGGGGAGAACATGCAGTCTCCACACAGACAGTGACCCAAGCCGGGAATTGGCGCTGTGAGACAGCAGTGCTGACCACTGTGCCCCGTGCTGCCCCATGAAAGCAAAGCTTCAATGATTCTACAGAGAGCACAAGCTTTCCATTTCCAGCTGAGTTAATGGAAGAGTTAGTGAAGAACTGGAGAGTGTGAATGAGTTGGAAGGTGAATCAGTGAAGGTGTCAGCTTCACAGAGGGAGATAGGCAGTCATCATTAACACCTTGGGAAAACTTCATGGAGAGCTGAGAATGCTCCATACAAAGGCCAAGAATATTTGGACTGAGGTTTCAGGAGAGAATTCCAAAGTGTGGTATTTGATGGGGGGGGGAGGGGGTGAGGTGTGGGATGCATCAGAGGCCACAGGCAGTGGATTAAAGATTTGATTCTTACTAACCACATTCTCACCCAGTCCTGTCACATTCAATGATTTCTGCACATACATACCCAGCTCCGTCTGCTCCTGCACCCTCTCGATAATTGTTCCCTGTTGTTTTATATTGTCTCTCTGTGTTCCTTCAATCAAACTGAACCATCTCACACTTTTCCATATGAAACTCCAGCCCACACTTTCTCCATTCCGTTAACCTGTTTATGCAAATTTCTACAATTACCTCCTCACAATTCACAACTTCCAAATGTTGTATCCTCTGTACATTGTTAAATTATGCCCCCTATACCACGGTCCAGGACACTCCTAACACTGGCCCTGGGGAACTCCAAACCTCTCTCCCCATTCTCAATGAGATCAGGTTCATGATCTGAAAATCAGCTTCATTTCCCGGAATTTTCTGAGGAAGAATTCAGTTTGAAACATCAGTGTAGTTTCCTGCTCTGGGTGACTCACAAACCCGTTTCACACGCTCAAGTCACGCTTTCAGTGGGAAACTCCAGGTTCAATGGGAAATCCTCCCCCCCAATTAACTCTCTCTCAGGGAGGGGGTGAGCCAGGGTGGGGGGGAATTTGGTGGAACTCTGAGGATCATTTTCACATGGATTTCCTGCTGGCTGCTATCCACCCTGGAGAATCAGGAAGGCCTGGAGGCCGGCATGAGATTGATTTACATCCCACTAATGGGATATGGATAAAGGCATGACTGGAATCTTCAATCCCACCCAGTTCTCCACCATTCCAGTGGGAAAACTCCTCCGTCCCAAACGCATCTGGAACAACCTGAGGTGCAGATGTTGGGACACAGTTGGGTGGTTTCTGGGGCAGCTTTCAGAGTTCAAAATGGGACAACAGCAATCCTGGACTCTGGAATATTGCAGCAGAGGGTGGGGGAGTATCTACAGATGGATCTTCCAGATTTGGCATTGGAGATGTCCAGCTTCCAGCCTCAGAGTGTTCCTGGAAAGCCAGCTTCTTGCCCAGTGATGTTGGACGGGGCTGGAGGATTTGACATGTTTCTGTGCTCACCTCCACACTGGGATACACCACATTCACCCTGGGAATCAGTCCCAGGTGGGAGAATATCCCACAACAAATCTGGTGGTTGTAGTTAGGAAGGAATTGTCCACCCTTCAAATAGTCAGTAAGGTTTGCCTTTGTCCTGATGGGGGTGACGTTTAATGGGCAGTGCTTGTTGTGAATATTTGTGGACAGCGAGAGAGAGACTGTGGAGGAAGCAAAAGACAAAAAGCAACAAGTTAATTGTGGGATTGCAAAACGTGAAGTGAAAATGTGAGGGAATTGGCAGCTGTTACGGGTGGGACCTTTGAGCAGGGAGTCTGAGCAGAGATAAGAACCCCCGCTGTGGGGGTTCACCCTGCTGATCCCTTCCTGACGGTCACTCAGAGAAACACAGTCAGTGTCTGAACCCGTTACACTCGAGACACCTCAGTCATGGCCAATTAGATGAGATTTCTATCAAATCCTCTGCATAGATTCCACAATCTCCCTCCATTCAGAGACTCAGTCGACACTAACTGAGACATACTGACTGGCTGCCCAAAACCCTCACCAAAACTTCAATTCACTTCATGGTAACAGCACACAGATAGCAGGTTAAAAACCTTTCCAGAAATGTCAGCTTAGCAGCACAAACCTGACTGGGTGTGTCAATAAAACAAGAACTCCAAGAGATCTGTTTGCCAATTAACAAATTAATGAACATCATCACACAATTAGATAAAGTCATCAAAAAGACCAAAATCTTTTTAAAACTGTATGTAAAATACAGAAATATTGAGGGATTGTACAAAGTAACAATTTCAGCCAGAGTTTGCAAAGTTTGACAAAGGATTTGAATTCACAAAGAGTATTTTGTGTTGACTGGGATAGAAGCCAGGGAGGGGAAGTCACAGAGAGTCTGAGATGCTGGAACTGTTTACGGTGCAGCACACTACCCTCAGAGATGTGATTGGATTTGATTGGATTTATTGTTACATGTATTAACAGAAAGTGAAAACTATTGTTTATTCTGCAATATACAGACAAAGCATACCGTTCATAGAGAAAGAAAGGTGAAGGTGCAGAATGTAGTCTTACACTCATAGCTAGGGCGTAGAGAAAAGTCAGCTTAATGCGAGGTAGGTCCATTCAAAAGTCTGACAGCAGCAGGGAAGAAGCTGTTCTTGAGTCGGTCGGTATGTGTATCTTTTCCCGAAGGAAGAAGGTGGAAGAGAGAATGTCCAGGCATGTCTCAGGGGTTTATTTATACAGGCTGCTTAGCCAAGGCAGCAGGAAGTGTAGACAGAGTCAATGATTCAGGTTTTTGAGAATCTGCAGTGTCTCGATGTGGGAGGGTTCTCAGCTGCAGGTTTCAAACCACATTCTAGAAACATCAACACAAAATCCAGACTAAAACTCCAGATCAGTACTGAGAGAGTGCCGCACTGTCAGAGGGTCAGTGCTGAGGGAGCGCCGCACTGTCAGAGGGTCAGTGCTGAGGGAGTGCCGCACTGTCAGAGGGTCAGTACTGAGAGAGTGCTGCACTGTCAGAGGGTCAGTGCTGAGGGAGCGCCGCACTGTCAGAGGGTCAGTACTGAGGGAGTGCCGCACTGTCAGAGGGTCAGTGCTGAGGGAGTGCCGCACTGTCAGAGGGTCAGTGCTGAGGGAGTGCCGCACTGTCAGAGGGTCAGTGCTGAGGGAGTGCCGCACTGTCAGAGGGTCAGTGCTGAGGGAGTGCCGCACTGTCAGAGGGTCAGTGCTGAGGGAGTGCCGCACTGTCCGAGGGTCAGTGCTGAGAGAGTGCCGCACTGTCAGAGGGTCAGTGCTGAGGGAGTGCCGCACTGTCAGAGGGTCAGTGCTGAGGGAGTGCTGCACTGTCAGAGAGTCAGTGCTGAGGGAGTGCCACATTGTCAGAGGGTCAGTGCTGAGGGAGTGCCGCACTGTCAGAGGGTCAGTGCTGAGGGAGTGCCGCACTGTCAGAGGGTCAGTGCTGAGGGAGTGCCGCACTGTCAGAGGGTCAGTGCTGAGGGAGTGCCGCACTGTCAGAGGGTCAGTGCTGAGGGAGTGCCGCACTGTCAGAGGGTCAGTGCTGAGGGAGTGCCGCACTGTCAGAGGGTCAGTGCTGAGGGAGTGCCGCACTGTCAGAGGGTCAGTGCTGAGGGAGCGCCGCACTGTCAGAGAGTCAGTACTGAGGGAGTGCCGCACTGTCAGAGGGTCAGTGCTGAGGGAGTGCCACACTGTCAGAGGGTCAGTACTGAGAGAGTGTCCCACTGTCAGAGAGTCAGTACTGAGGGAGTGCCACACTGTCAGAGGGTCAGTGCTGAGGGAGTGCCGCACTGTCCGAGGGTCAGTACTGAGAGAGCGCCGCACTGTCAGAGAGTCAGTACTGAGGGAGTGCCACACTGTCAGAAGGTCAGTGCTGAGGGAGTGCCGCACTGTCAGAGGGTCAGTGCTGAGGGAGTGCCGCACTGTCAGAGGGTCAGTGCTGAGGGAGCGCCGCACTGTCAGAGGGTCAGTGCTGAGGGAGTGCCGCACTGTCAGAGGGTCAGTGCTGAGGGAGTGCCGCACTGTCAGAGGGTCAGTGCTGAGGGAGTGCCGCACTGTCAGAGGGTCAGTGCTGAGGGAGTGCCGCACTGTCAGAGGGTCAGTGCCGAGGGAGTGCCGCACTGTCAGAGGGTCAGTGCTGAGGGAGTGCCGCACTGTCAGAGGGTCAGTGCTGAGGGAGTGCCGCACTGTCAGAGGGTCAGTGCTGAGGGAGTGCCGCACTGTCAGAGGGTCAGTGCTGAGGGAGTGCCGCACTGTCAGAGGGTCAGTGCTGAGGGAGTGCCGCACTGTCAGAGGGTCAGTGCTGAGGGAGTGCCGCACTGTCAGAGGGTCAGTGCTGAGGGAGTGCCGCACTGTCAGAGGGTCAGTGCTGAGGGAGCGCCGCACTGTCAGAGAGTCAGTACTGAGGGAGTGTCCCACTGTCAGAGGGTCAGTGCTGAGGGAGTGCCGCACTGTCAGAGGGTCAGTGCTGAGAGAGTGCCGCACTGTCAGAGGGTCAGTGCTGAGGGAGTGCCGCACTGTCAGAGAGTCAGTACTGAGGGAGTGCCGCACTGTCAGAGGGTCAGTGCTGAGGGAGTGCCGCACTGTCCGAGGGTCAGTGCTGAGGGAGTGCCGCACTGTCAGAGGGTCAGTGCTGAGGGAGTGTCCCACTGTCAGAGGGTCAGTGCTGAGGGAGTGCCGCACTGTCAGAGGGTCAGTGCTGAGGGAGTGCCGCACTGTCAGAGGGTCAGTGTTGAGGAGTGCCGCACTGTCAGAGGGTCAGTACTGAGAGAGTGCCGCACTGTCAGAGGGTCAGTGCTGAGGGAGTGCCGCACTGTCAGAGGGTCAGTGCTGAGGGAGTGTCCCACTGTCAGAGGGTCAGTGCTGAGGGAGTGCCGCACTGCCAGAGGGTCAGTGCTGAGAGAGTGCCGCACTGTCAGAGGGTCAGTGCTGAGGGAGTGCCGCACTGTCAGAGAGTCAGTGCTGAGGGAGTGCCGCACTGTCAGAGGGTCAGTGCTGAGGGAGTGCCGCACTGTCCGAGGGTCAGTACTGAGAGAGTGCCGCACTGTCAGAGGGTCAGTGCTGAGGGAGTGCCGCACTGTCAGAGGGTCAGTGCTGAGGGAGTGCCGCACTGTCAGAGGGTCAGTGCTGAGGGAGCGCCACACTGTCAGAGGGTCAGTGCTGAGGGAGCGCCGCACTGTCAGAGGGTCAGTGCTGAGGGAGTGCCGCACTGTCAGAGGGTCAGTGCTGAGGGAGTGCCGCACTGTCAGAGGGTCAGCGCTGAGGGAGTGCCGCACTGTCAGAGGGTCAGTGTGCTGAGGGAGCGCCGCACTGACAGAGGGTCAGTGCTGAGGGAGTGCCGCACTGTCAGAGGGTCAGTGCTGAGGGAGCGCCGCACTGTCAGAGGGTCAGTGCTGAGAGAGTGCCGCACTGTCAAGGGTCAGTGCTGAGAGAGTGCCGCACTGTCAGAGGGTCGGTGCTGAGGGAGTGTCCCACTGTCAGAGGGTCAGTGCTGAGGGAGTGCCGCACTGTCAGAGGGTCAGTGCTGAGGGAGTGCCGCACTGTCAGAGGGTCAGTGCTGAGGGAGTGCAGCACTGTCAGAGGGTCAGTGCTGAGAGAGTGCCGCACTGTCAGAGGGTCAGTGCTGAGAGAGTGCCGCACTGTCAGAGGTCGGCTGCTGAGAGAGTGCCGCACTGTCAGAGGGTCAGTGCTGAGGGAGTGTCCCACTGTCAGAGGGTCAGTGCTGAGGGAGTGCCGCACTGTCAGAGGGTCAGTGCTGAGGAGCGCCGCACTGTCAGAGGGTCAGTGCTGAGAGGAGTGCAGCACTGTCAGAGGGTCAGTGCTGAGGGAGCGCCGCACTGTCAGAGGGTCAGTACTGAAGGAGCGCCGCACTGTCAGAGGGTCAGTGCTGAGGGAGCGCCGCACTGTCAGAGGGTCAGTGCTGAGGGAGCGCCGCACTGTCAGAGGGTCAGTGCTGAGGGAGCGCCGCACTGTCAGAGGGTCAGTGCTGAGGGAGCGCCGCACTGTCAGAGGGTCAGTGCTGAGGGAGCGCCGCACTGTCAGAGGGTCAGTGCTGAGGGAGCGCCGCACTGTCAGAGGGTCAGTGCTGAGGGAGCGCCGCACCGTCAGAGGGTCAGTACTGAAGGAGCGCCGCACTGTCAGAGGGTCAGTGCTGAGGGAGCGCCGCACTGTCAGAGGGTCCGTGCTGAGGGAGTGCCGCACTGTCAGAGGGTCAGTGCCGAGGGAGTGCCGCACTGTCAGGGGTCAGTGCTGAGGGAGTGCCGCACTGTCAGAGGGTCAGTGCTGAGGGAGTGCCGCACTGTCAGAGGGTCAGCGCTGAGGGAGTGCCGCACTGTCAGAGGGTCAGTGCTGAGGGAGTGCCGCACTGTCAGAGGGTCAGTGCTGAGGGAGTGCCGCCCTGTCAGAGGGTCAGTGCTGAGGAGTGCCGCACTGTCAGAGGGTCAGTGCTGAGGGAGTGCAGCACTGTCAGAGGGTCAGTGCTGAGAGAGTGCCGCACTGTCAGAGGGTCAGTGCTGAGAGAGTACCGCACTGTCAGAGGGTCGGTGCTGAGAGAGTGCCGCACTGTCAGAGGGTCAGTGCTGAGGGAGTGTCCCACTGTCAGAGGGTCAGTGCTGAGGGAGTGCCGCACTGTCAGAGGGTCAGTGCTGAGGGAGCGCCCGCACTGTCAGAGGGTCAGTGCTGAGGGAGTGCTGCACTGTCAGAGGGTCAGTGCTGAGGGAGCGCCGCACTGTCAGAGGGTCAGTACTGACGGAGCGCCGCACTGTCAGAGGGTCAGTGCTGAGGGAGCGCCGCACTGTCAGAGGTCAGTGCTGAGGGAGCGCGGCACTGTCGAGGGTCAGTGCTGAGGGAGCGCCGCACTGTCAGAGGGTCAGTGCTGAGGGAGCGCCGCACTGTCAGAGGGTCAGTGCTGAGGGAGCGCCGCACTGTCAGAGGGTCAGTGCTGAGGGAGCGCCGCACTGTCAGAGGGTCAGTGCTGAGGGAGCGCCGCACTGTCAGAGGGTCAGTACTGAAGGAGCGCCGCACTGTCAGAGGGTCAGTGCTGAGGGAGCGCCGCACTGTCAGAGGGTCAGTGCTGAGGGAGTGCCGCACTGTCAGAGGGTCAGTGCCGAGGGAGTGCCGCACTGTCAGGGGGTCAGTGCTGAGGGAGGCGCACTGTCAGAGGGTCAGTGCTGAGGGAGTGCCGCACTGTCAGAGGGTCAGCGCTGAGGGAGTGCCGCACTGTCAGAGGGTCAGTGCTGAGGGAGCGCCGCACTGACAGAGGGTCAGTGCTGAGGGAGTGCCGCACTGTCAGAGGTCAGTGCTGAGGGAGCGCCGCACTGTCAGAGGGTCAGTGCTGAGAGAGTGCCGCACTGTCAGAGGGTCAGTGCTGAGGGAGCGCCGCACTGTCAGAGGGCCGGTGCTGAGGGAGTGTCCCACTGTCAGAGGGTCAGTGCTGAGGGAGTGCCGCACTGTCAGAGGGTCAGTGCTGAGGGAGTGCCGCACTGTCAGAGGGTCAGTGCTGAGGGAGTGCCGCACTGTCAGAGGGTCAGTGCTGAGGGAGTGCCGCACTGTCAGAGGTCAGTGCTGAGGGAGTGCCGCACTGTCAGAGGGTCAGTGCTGAGGAGTGCCGCACTGTCAGAGGGTCAGTGCTGAGGGAGTGCCCGCACTGTCAGAGGGTCAGTGCTGAGGGAGCGCCGCACTGTCAGAGGGTCAGTGCTGAGGGAGCGCAGCACTGTCAGAGGGTCAGTGCTGAGGGAGTGCCGCACTGTCAGAGCGTCAGTGCTGAGGAGGCGCCGCACTGTCAGAGGGTCAGTGCTGAGGGAGTGCCGCACTGTCAGAGCGTCAGTGCTGAGGGAGTGCCGCACTGTCAGAGGGTCAGTACTGAGGGAGTGCCGCACTGTCAGAGGGTCAGTGCTGAGGGAGCGCCGCACTGTCAGAGGGTCAGTGCTGAGGGAGTGCCGCACTGTCAGAGGGTCAGTGCTGAGGGAGCGCCGCACTGTCAGAGGGTCAGTGCTGAGGGAGTGCCGCACTGTCATAGGGTCAGTGCTGAGGGAGCGCCGCACTGTCAGAGGGTCAGTGCTGAGGGAGTGCCGCACTGTCAGAGGGTCAGTGCTGAGGGAGCGCCGCACTGTCAGAGGGTCAGTGCTGAGGGAGATGCTGTATGAAGGTTAGCCTCTCTCTCCGTGGTTCCCTGTGTCCTGCTGTATATTCAGTGAATTGTGTGATATTTACACAAATAAACTGACATCAAATTTAGGAGTTGAAAGGTCCTGGGAATAACACAGAAATGCAGAAGGTGCTGTGGGTGTTTGTAGAATGAGTAAACCCTTCCACTCTCCTGCAGAGTACAATCCCACATAATCAGGACAGCTCCCTTTCCTGTGCTGTTAGTCAGACTGAGAAAGCTCTGGATAAATAAACTCCTTGTTTTGTGAAGTGGAATTGGGTTTTTAACCTTGTTCGAACTTCATAATTACATCTCAATACGTCGAACTGTCGTCAAACTCTCTGTGCATTGTCAGAGTTTCCCATCAAATGTCACATTTCTGTCATTCTGTTAAGGTTTATTTGTTATATTTTAGTTGCTATTTTAATTCAATAAGACTCATTTATTTTGCTATCTGAAAGTTGAAATGAAAAATGAAAGGATTTGATACTTTTAACTTGCTGCTTTGCTGCCTGTGAGAATTCTTTGCTGTTATTGGTTGCTTGAAGATATCACTATTGGAGGGTGACTGGAGATTGGTTTAACCAGATTCAGAGTGACATCAGGAAAGGAGGAATCACAGCTTGGAGACTCATGGAAGAGGCAGGGAAGGGAGAGAGGGAGGGAAGAGGGGCGGGAAAAGGAAGGAGAGGGGAGAGGGAGGGAAAAGGAAGGAGAGGGGAGAGGGAGGGAAGAGGGAGAGGAGAGGGAGGGAAGAGGGAGAGGAGAGGGAGGGGTGAGGGAGAGGAGAGGGAGGGGTGAGGGAGAGGGAGGGAAGAGGGAGAGGAGAGGGAGGGGTGAGGGAGAGGAGAGGGAGGGAAGAGGAGAGGAGAGGGAGGGAAGAGGGAGAGGAGAGGGAGGGGTGAGGGAGAGGAGAGGGAGGGAAGAGGAGAGGAGATGGAGGGGTGAGGGAGAGGGGTTGAGGGGGGCTGCGATGGAAGGGAGAAAATGATACAGAGCCCAGAATCATCAAAGTAATTATTTTCTTATTGTCAACCAACAGCTAAATTGCTAAAGTCAAAAGGGAAGGATAAATATTGGAATAAAAGTTCAACGTATCAATGAAGATTTTGAAGTTATCAGCCTGTCTATCAGAATCTGAATATTTACCCTGTGAAATTGTTATGTTTAATATCCTGTCTATTGATACCAATTCGCATTAATCACTTTTCCCCATGAGAGATTTGCAGTGCGTTAATCGTATTGTTCCTGAACCATTTCACTCCATCAGATAATGACACAAAATTAGCAAAAAGCATTTCATTCTGTCGCTCTTGCCAGTTGGAATGGCAGGATTAGTCAGTGAGTGAGGTGAGGGGAGTTTTCTTCAACCAGCAACACAAAGTAACCCTTCCATTCACTAACCATGGAGACTGATTCCCTACACAGCAGAGCAAGGATCAGGAATTCATCCAGAACTCCTGTGTATGTGGGAAGTGTGTGTTCAGGAGTGTAACCGAGTGTGGGCCATTGCCAGGGAAGAGGCCAAGAATATAGTGATAGGAACTGGCTGCTCAGTCCCCATTCAGATTAGACTTTATTACAACAAAAACCTCTCACTCTGAGCCACAAATATCTGACACGACTGAAGTATCCACACAGTCCGTTCAGGAAGAGAAACTCCTCCAGGAAGTTTGTGTTTTTCTTATTAATCCATGAAATGTGAATGTCCCTGGTGAGCAAAGTCCCATTTCTCATTGCCCATGAGTCAGCTTCCTGAACTGCTGCAGTCTCCTGCACAGAAGATGCTGTTTCTTTCCTCTATATGGTGTCGTTGTTACCCAAGCCAGGAGAGATTGGGCAAATTGGGGTTGTTCTCCTTGGAAAGATGGAGAATGAGGGGAGACCTAATAGAGGTGTATAAGATCATGAAGGGTATAGATAGGGTGAACAGTGGGAAGCTTTTTCCCAGGTTGGATGAGAAAACCACAAGGGGTCATGGGCTTAAGGTGAGAGGGGCGAGGTATAATTCAGATGTTAGAGGGAGGATTTTCACACAGAGGGTTGTGGGGGTCTGGAGTGCACTGCCAAGTAGGGTGGTGGAGGCAGGCATGCTCGAGTTGTTTAAGGCTAACCTAGATAGGCACATGCAGACTAGAAATGGAGGGATACAAAAGAATGTTCTAGTTAAGGATCAAGAGCCTCAGGGCGTTCCTGGGAATCAACAGATTCCTATGGGCCGTCCAGCATATTTTATGGCTCACCTGTCTCTTATGTTGGAGCTACTGGGGATCTTCTGTGAATGTCTGTATAGGCTGTTGTATGTTTATTGATGTCTCTTTTTATACATCCACAGGCGATTCGGTCCGCCTTGTTGGCCGACAAGGGGGATACACGCGGTGGGTCGTGCGAGGGCTGCTCTTGGATGTTGCTTCGAGAGTTGCCTAGTGCTTCACGTCGTTAGTGTACACTTAAACTGGACGAATTGACGGGCGACACAACAGCTCAGTGACCATCACTGTTTGCTGTGCAGATACATGGATTTGGGCTGGTGTCTGTGGGAGTTTGCGCATTCTCCCCATGTCTGCGTGGGTTTCCTCCGGGTGCTCCGATTTCCTCTCACAGTCTGAAAGATGTGCTGGTTAGATGCATTGGCTGTGCTAAATTCCCCCTCCGTGTAGCTGAACAGGTGCTGGAGTGTGGCGACTAGGGGGTTTTCACAGTAACTTCATTGCAGTGTTAATGTAAGACTACTTGTGATGAATAAATCAATTCACAAAGGCACCAGGAATCTATTGAACCCTCGGACACCTCACAGACAGAGACACAGAGTAGGAGCAGGAGATTTATACTCCTGTCTCTGTTTGGCCACAGCTCCTTTAGAGTCACAGCCTCTCCGCCTTATTTACATCCTGATCAACACATCAGAAGTTCATTTATCTCATTGATCTACAGAGATATGAAACTGGAAAGATTTTCCAGCCTCTCTCTCTCTTGCGTTACCTTTATCCTGTTCACATAATGTAGCACACTTCAACTGAAGTAGGAATGTAACAAGAGGTTCGATCCATTTACTGTTCTGAATGGTGAGACTCTTCACATGAAACATCATTTCAATCTGACAGACTGACTTCACCACACGAAACACGGAGATACTGAGAGCCAGAATAGCAGCAGAAATGTATCTCAAATCAGGTTACAAAATTGGGGTGAAAATCCATAGATGAGTAATGAGAAATAGATCAGGGATTTGATAACAGTGCAGCACTCCCTCAGCACTGACCCTCTGACAGTGCGGCGCTCCCTCAGCACTGACCCTCTGACAGTGCGGCGCTCCCTCAGTACTGACCCTCTAACAGTGCGGCGCTCCCTCAGCACTGACCCTCTGACAGTGCGGCGCTCCCTCAGCACTGACCCTCTGACAGTGCGGCGCTCCCTCAGCACTGACCTTCTGACAGTGCGGCACTCCCTCAGCACTGACCCTCTGACAGTGCGGCGCTCCCTCAGCACTGACCCTCTGACAGTGCGGCACTCCCTCAGCACTGACCCTCTGACAGTGCGGCACTCCCTCAGCACTGACCCTCTGACAGTGCGGCACTCCCTCAGTACTGACCCTCTGACAGTGCGGCACTCCCTCAGCACTGACCCTCTGACAGTGCGGCGCTCCCTCAGCACTGACCCTCTGACAGTGCGGCACTCCCTCAGCACTGACCCTCTGACAGTGCGGCGCTCCCTCAGCACTGACCCTCTGACAGTGGGACACTCCCTCAGCACTGACCCTCTGACAGTGCGGCGCTCCCTCAGCACTGACCCTCTGACAGTGCGGCACTCCCTCAGCACTGACCCTTTGACAGTGCGGCGCTCCCTCAGCACTGACCCTCTGACAGTGCGGCGCTCCCTCAGCACTGACCCTCTGACAGTGCGGCGCTCCCTCAGCACTGACCCTCTGACAGTGCGGCGCTCCCTCAGCACTGACCCTCTGACAGTGCGGCGCTCCCTCAGCACTGACCCTCTGACAGTGCGGCGCTCCCTCAGCACTGACCCTCTGACAGTGCGGCGCTCCCTCAGCACTGACCCTCTGACAGTGCGGCGCTCCCTCAGCACTGACCCTCTGACAGTGCGGCGCTCCCTCAGCACTGACCCTCTGACAGTGCGGCACTCCCTCAGCACTGACCCTCTGACAGTGCGGCACTCCCTCAGCACTGACCCTCTGACAGTGCGGCACTCCCTCAGCACTGACCCTCTGACAGTGCGGCGCTCCCTCAGCACTGACCCTCTGACAGTGCGGCGCTCCCTCAGTACTGACCCTCTAACAGTGCGGCGCTCCCTCAGCACTGACCCTCTGACAGTGCGGCACTCCCTCAGCACTGACCCTCTGACAGTGCGGCGCTCCCTCAGCACTGACCCTCTGACAGTGCGGCACTCCCTCAGCACTGACCCTCTGACAGTGCGGCACTCCCTCAGCACTGACCCTCTGACAGTGCGGCACTCCCTCAGTACTGACCCTCTGACAGTGCGGCACTCCCTCAGCACTGACCCTCTGACAGTGCGGCGCTCCCTCAGCACTGACCCTCTGACAGTGCGGCGCTCCCTCAGCACTGACCCTCTGACAGTGCGGCACTCCCTCAGCACTGACCCTCTGACAGTGCGGCACTCCCTCAGCACTGACCCTCTGACAGTGCGGCACTCCCTCAGTACTGACCCTCTGACAGTGCGGCACTCCCTCAGCACTGACCCTCTGACAGTGCGGCGCTCCCTCAGCACTGACCCTCTGACAGTGCGGCACTCCCTCAGCACTGACCCTCTGACAGTGCGGCGCTCCCTCAGCACTGACCCTCTGACAGTGCGGCACTCCCTCAGCACTGACCCTCTGACAGTGCGGCACTCCCTCAGCACTGACCCTCTGACAGTGCGGCGCTCCCTCAGCACTGACCCTCTGACAGTGCGGCACTCCCTCAGCACTGACCCTCTGACAGTGCGGCACTCCCTCAGCACTGACCCTCTGACAGTGCGGCACTCCCTCAGCACTGACCCTCTGACAGTGCGGCGCTCCCTCAGCACTGACCCTCTGACAGTGGGACACTCCCTCAGCACTGACCCTCTGACAGTGCAGCACTCACCCAGCCCCCTACACCCCCTCCCTATCTCTGTAACCTCCTCCAGCCTCCCTACACCCCCTCCCTATCTCTGTAACCTCCTCCAGTCCCCCTACACCCCCTCCCGATCTCTGTAACATCCTCCAGTCCCCCTACACCCCCTCCCTATCTCTGTAACCTTCTCCAGTCCCTACACCCCCTCCCTATCTCTGTAACCTTCTCCAGTCCCTACACCCCCTCCCTATCTCTGTAACCTTCTCCAGTCCCCCTACACCCCCTCCCTATCTCTGTAACCTTCTCCAGTCCCTACACCCCTTCCCTATCTCTGTAACCTTCTCCAGTCCCTACACCCCCTCCCTAGCTCTGTAACCTTCTCCAGTCCCTACACCCCCTCCCCTCCCAAGAACAGAAGGTTGGTTAGGGCAAGATTAGGGCCAGTTACAGACAGTAGGGGGAAGTTGTGTGTGGAACCGGAAGAGATTGGAGAGGCATTGAACCATTATTTCTCTTCGGTGTTCACGCAGGACGATATGAATGTAGCTGAGGAGGTCACTGGGGTGAAGGGGTGTAAAATAGAAAGTATTGTAGTTGATACAGAGGATGTGTTGGATATTCTAGATGGGTTGAAAATAGATAAGTCCCCTGGTCCAGACGGGATTTACCCTAGGATTCTATGGGAGGCAAGAGAGGTGATTGCAGAGCCACTGGCTCTGATCTTCAGGTCGTCGTTGGTCTCTGGTATAGTACCGGAAGATTGGAGGACAGCGAATGTTGTCCCATTGTTTAAGAAGGGGAGCAGAGACTTCCCTGGGAATTACAGACCAGTGAGTCTTACTTCTGTAGTGGGCAAGGTTTTAGAAAGAATTATTAGGGATAGGATTTATAGTTATTTGGAGAGTAATGAATTGATTAGAGATAGTCAGCATGGTTTTGTAGCGGGAAGGTCGTGCCTTACTAACCTTATTGAGTTCTTTGAGAAGGTGACCAAAGAGGTGGATAGGGGTAAGGCAGTAGATGTGGTGTATATGGATTTTAGTAAGGCGTTTGATAAGGTTCATCATGGTATGCTTCTGCAGAAAATGCAGATGTATGGGATTGGTGGTAATTTAGGTACTTGGATCAGGAATTGGCTAGCAGATAGGAGACAGAGGGTGGTGGTTGATGGTAATTATTCATCATGGAGTTCGGTTACGAGTGGTGTGCCTCAGGGATCTGTTTTGGGGCCACTGCTGTTTGTAATTTTTATTAATGATCTGGATGAGGGTATAGTTGGGTGGATTAGTAAGTTTGCTGATGACACCAAAGTCGGAGGTGTGGTAGATTGTGAGGAAGGGTGTCGAAGTTTGCAGGGTGACTTGGACAGGTTGCGGAGCTGGGCCGAGAGGTGGCGGATGGAGTTTAATGCAGAGAAGTGTGAGGTAATTCACTTTGGTAGGAATAACAGATGTGTCGAGTATAGGGCTAACGGGAGGACTTTGAATAGTGTGGATGAACAGAGGGATCTAGGTGTATGTGTACATAGATCCCTGAAAGTTGGGAATCAAGTAGATAAGGTTGTCAAGAAGGCGTACGGTGTCTTGGCGTTTATTGGTAGGGGGATTGAATTTAGGAGTCGCAGCGTCATGTTGCAACTGTACACAACTCTGGTGCGGCCGCACTTGGAGTACTGTGTGCAGTTCTGGTCCCCACATTACAGGAAGGATGTGGAGGCTTTGGAGAGGGTGCAGAGGAGGTTTACCAGGATGTTGCCTGGTATGCAGGGGAGGTCCTATGAGGAGAGACTGAGGGATTTGGGGTTGTTTTCGCTGGAAAGAAGGCGGCTAAGAGGGGATCTTATTGAAACATATAAGATGATTAGAGGTTTAGATAGGGTGGATGGTGATAGCCTGTTTCCTCGGATGGAGAAATCTAGCACGAGGGGGCATGGCTTTAAATTAAGGGGGGGTAGTTATAGGACGGATGTCAGGGGTAGGTTCTTTACCCAGAGGGTGGTGAGGGACTGGAATGCCCTGCCTGCTGCAGTTGTAAATGTGCCTAGTTTGGGGGCGTTTAAGAGATTGGTGGATAGGTTTATGGACGAAAAGAGATTGGTTTAGATTAGTGGGTCATTGTTTTTTTTTAAAAATAAGACTGGTCGGCGCAACATTGTGGGCCGAAGGGCCTGTTCCGCGCTGTAATGTTCTATGTTCTATCTCTGTAACCTTCTCCAGTCCCTACACCCCCTCCCTATCTCTGTAACCTTCTCCAGTCCCTACACCCCCTCCCTATCTCTGTAACCTTCTCCAGTCCCTACACCCCCTCCCTATCTCTGTAACCTTCTCCAGTCCCCCTACACCCCCTCCCTAACTGTGTAACCCCCTCCAGCCTCCCTACACCCCCTCCCTATCTCTGTAACATCCTCCAGTCCCCCTACACCCCCTCCCTATCTCTGTAACATCCTCCAGTCCCCCTACACCCCCTCCCTATCTCTGTAACATCCTCCAGTCCCCCTACACCCCCTCCCTATCTGTGTAACCCCCTCCAGTCCCCCTACACCCCCTCCCTATCTCTGTAACCTTCTCCAGTCCCTACACCCCCTCCCTATCTCTGTAACCTTCTCCAGTCCCCCTACACCCCCTCCCTATCTCTGTAACATCCTCCAGTCCCCCTACACCCCCTCCCTATCTGTGTAACCCCCTCCAGCCTCCCTACACCCCCTCCCTATCTCTGTAACATTCTCCAGTCCCTACACCCCCTCCCTATCTCTGTAACCTTCTCCAGTCCCTACACCCCCTCCCTATCTCTGTAACATCCTCCAGTCCCCCTACACCCCCTCCCTATCTCTGTAACATTCTCCAGTCCCTACACCCCCTCCCTATCTCTGTAACCTTCTCCAGTCCCCCTACACCCCCTCCCTATCTCTGTAACATCCTCCAGTCCCCCTACACCTCCTCCCTATCTCTGTAACCTTCTCCAGTCCCTACACCCCCTCCCTATCTCTGTAACCTTCTCCAGTCCCTACACCCCCTCCCTATCTCTGAAACCCCCTCCAGCCCCCATGACCCTCTGAGATCTTGTCCTTCCTGGAATTCTGGCCTCTTGCCCCCCCCCCAGTTCCCTTCACTCCTCTGCTCGTTCAGCTGCCTGGAGCCCTGAGCTCTGGAATCTTTTCCCTGCCTCTTTGACTGAGCTTTTGGTCTCTGCCCCGTTACCTCCTGTAGTTTGTTGTGAAATGTGGTTTGATTTTGGTGGATTATATTCGAGATGTTGTTCAGAATCTTCCAGTGCCCCTGTCTGGGTGAAGCAGTCACAGAGAGACGGGAAATATAATGGAGGGATATTCATCTCAGGCAGGAATGGAGAATTCCAGCCAGTGTTCCAAATAAATCCTCTCTATTATTCACAGCAAGTTTTGTCCGCACTTGTGGAGCTGATTGGAAAGCAGAAATCTGTGTAATTCTGTCAGTGAATCCACTCCAGCTCACCTCATTCACATCCCTCACATTTTATACATTACATCAAACTTTTCCAGAATGTTCTTCAGCTGCTCACTGTGAGATTTTGCACAATGGACAGGGTTTGATTTGAACTGAAACACGGTGCACGGCCTCAGCTTCACCCCGCGACAGGGTGAGCTCTGCCTGACCTGAATATCCCACACTTCATTCCACTGGGTCCCTGGTCTCAGCTTCACTCAGCTCCCAGATTCTTCAATAAAACACCCCAACTTTCTGAGGGAGTGAGGCACCGAGGGAGTGGGGCACTGAGGGAGTGAGGCACCGAGGGAGTGGGGCACCGAGGGAGTGAGGCACCGAGGGAGTGAGGCACCGAGGGAGTGGGGCACTGAGGGAGTGAGGCACCGAGGGAGTGGGGCACCGAGGGAGTGGGGCACCGAGGGAGTGAGGCTGAGGGAGTGAGGCACCGAGGGAGTGTGGCACCGAGGGAGTGAGGCACTGAGCGAGTGAGGCTGAGGGAGTGAGGCACCGAGGGAGTGGGGCACCGAGGGAGTGAGGCACCGAGGGAGTGGGGCACCGAGGGAGTGAGGCACCGAGCGAGTGAGGCTGAGGGAGTGAGGCACCGAGGGAGTGAGGCTGAGTGAGGCACCGAGGGAGTGAGGCACCGAGGGAGTGAGGCACTGAGCGAGTGAGGCTGAGGGAGTGAGGCACCGAGGGAGTGGGGCACCGAGGGAGTGAGGCACCGAGGGAGTGGGGCACCGAGGGAGTGAGGCACCGAGGGAGTGAGGCACCGAGCGAGTGAGGCTGAGGGAGTGAGGCACCGAGGGAGTGAGGCACCGAGGGAGTGAGGCACTGAGGGAGTGAGGCTGAGGGAGTGAGGCACCGAAGGAGTGGGGCACCGAGGGAGTGAGGCTGAGGGAGTGAGGCACCGAGGGAGTGAGGCACCGAGGGAGTGAATTCACAGGGTCAGCACAGGGAGTGACTCTGAGGTTGTTGGGTGAGATGCCAGGGGACGGGGGGGGGACTCTGGCCAGGGGTGGTTTCAATCCTCATTGAGGCAGGAGACCCTCACACAGAGGGGAGAGGAGGTGCAGTCAGGATGAACCCCCCACCTCACTGCTCACTACGACCTTCTGTCCCTTCCAGTGTTTGGTTCTGGGCAGTCACAGAGCCATTCAGGCTGGTCTATCATTGCTGTGTCGCTGTCCCAGGAGCAGCGCCTGTGGGCCAGGGGGAAGCAGGGCCCACCCAACGTCTGGGAGCAGGCTACGGAGAGGGCACCACCCGGAAAAGGCCACCACCGGAGAACTTTCTACCACCAGATATCAGAGACCCAATCCCGGGGAATACTGGGCCTGTCCCGGGGATACTGGGCCTGTCCCGGGGATACTGGGCCTGTCCCGGGGAATACTGGGCCTGTCCCGGGGAATACTGGGCCTGTCCCGGGGATACTGGGCCTGTCCCGGGGATACTGGGCCTGTCCCGGGGAAGACTGGGCCTGTCCTGGGAATACTGGGCCTGTCCCGGGAATACTGGGCCTGTCCCGGGGAATACTGGGCCTGTCCCGGGAATACTGGGCCTGTCCCGGGAATACTGGGCCTGTCCCGGGGAAGACTGGGCCTGTCCCGGGGAATACTGGGCCTGTCCGGGGGAATACTGGGCCTGTCCCGGGAATACTGGGCCTGTCCCGGGGAAGACTGGGCCTGTCCCGGGGAATACTGGGCCTGTCCCAGGGAATACTGGGCCTGTCCCGGGAATACTGGGCCTGTCCCGGGGAATACTGGGCCTGTCCCGGGAGTACTAGGCCTGTCCCGGGGAAGATTGGGCCTGTCCCGGGAATACTGGGCCTGTCCCGGGGATACTGGGCCTGTCCCGGGGAATACTGGGCCTGTCCCAGGGAATACAGGGCCTGTCCCGGGAATACTGTGTCTGTCCCAGGGAATACTGGGCCTGTCCCAGGGAATACTGGGCCTGTCCCGGGGATACTGGGCCTGTCCCGGGAATACTGGGCCTGTCCCGGGGAATACTGGGCCTGTCCCGGGAATACTGGGCCTGTCCCAGGGAATACTGGGCCTGTCCCGGGGATACTGGGCCTGTCCCGGGAATACTGGGCCTGTCCCAGGGAATACTGGGCCTGTCCCGGGAATACTAGGCCTGTCCCAGGGAATACTGGGCCTGTCCCGGGAATACTAGGCCTGTCCCAGGGAATACTGGGCCTGTCCCGGGAATACTGGGCCTGTCCCGGGGATACTGGGCCTGTCCCGGGGAATACTGGGCCTGTCCCGGGAATACTGGGCCTGTCCCGGGGATACTGGGCCTGTCCCGGGGAATACTGGGCCTGTCCCAGGGAATACTGGGCCTGTCCCAGGGAATACTGGGCCTGTCCCGGGGAATACTGGGCCTGTCCCAGGGAATACTGGGCCTGTCCCGGGGAATACTGGGCCTGTCCCGGGGAATACTGGGCCTGTCCCGGGGAATACTGGGCCTGTCCCGGGGAATACTGGGCCTGTCCCGGGGAATACTGGGCCTGTCCCGGGGAATACTGGGCCTGTCCCGGGAATACTGGGCCTGTCCCAGGGAATACTGGGCCTGTCCCGGGGAATACTGGGCCTGTCCCGGGGAAGATTGGGCCTGTCCCGGGGATACTGGGCCTGTCCCGGGGAATACTGGGCCTGTCCCGGGGAAGATTGGGCCTGTCCCGGGGATACTGGGCCTGTCCCGGGGAATACTGGGCCTGTCCCGGGGAAGATTGGGCCTGTCCCGGGGATACTGGGCCTGTCCCGGGGAATACTGGGCCTGTCCCGGGGAAGATTGGGCCTGTCCCGGGGATACTGGGCCTGTCCCAGGGAATACTGGGCCTGTCCCGGGGAATACTGGGCCTGTCCCGGGAATACTGGGCCTGTCCCGGGGAAGATTGGGCCTGTCCCGGGAATACTGGGCCTGTCCCGGGGAAGATTGGGCCTGTCCCGGGAATACTGGGCCTGTCCCGGGGAATACTGGGCCTGTCCCGGGGAATACTGGGCCTGTCCCGGGGAAGATTGGGCCTGTCCCGGGAATACTGGGCCTGTCCCGGGGAATACTGGGCCTGTCCCGGGAATACTGGGCCTGTCCCGGGAATACTGGGCCTGTCCCGGGAATACTGGGCCTGTCCTGGGAATACTGTGTCTGTCCCGGGGAAGATTGGGCCTGTCCCGGGAATACTGGGCCTGTCCCGGGAATACTGTGCCTGTCCCGGGAATACTGTGCCTGTCCTGGGATGACTGTGTCTGTCCTGGGGTGACTGTGTCTGTCCCGGGATGACTGTGCCTGTCCCGGGATGACTGTGTCTGTCCCGGGGTGACTGTGTCTGTCCCGGGATGACTGTGTCTGTCCCGGGGTGAATGTGTCTGTCCCGGGATGACTGTGTCTGTCCCGGGGTGAATGTGTCTGTCCCGAGGTGACTGTGTCTGTCCCGGGGTGACTGTGCCTGTCTTGGGAATACTGTGTCTGTCCCGGGATGACTGTGTCTGTCCCGGGATGACTGTGTCTGTCCCGGGATGACTGTGTCTGTCCCGGGGTGAATGTGTCTGTCCCGGGGTGACTGTGTCTGTCCCGGGGTGACTGTGCCTGTCCCGGGATGACTGTGCCTGTCCCGGGATGACTGTGTCTGTCCCGGGATGACTGTGTCTGTCCCGGGGTGAATGTGTCTGTCCCGGGGTGACTGTGTCTGTCCCGGGGTGACTGTGTCTGTCCCGGGATGACTGTGTCTGTCCCGGGGTGAATGTGTCTGTCCCGGGGTGACTGTGTCTGTCCCGGGATGACTGTGCCTGTCCCGGGGTGACTGTGTCTGTCCCGGGGTGACTGTGCCTGTCCCGGGGTGACTGTGTCTGTCCCGGGATGACTGTGTCTGTCCCGGGGTGACTGTGTCTGTCCCGGGATGACTGTGTCTGTCCCGGGATGAATGTGTCTGTCCCGGGATGACTGTGTCTGTCCCGGGATGACTGTGCCTGTCCCGGGGTGACTGTGTCTGTCCCGGGGTGACTGTGTCTGTCCCGGGATGACTGTGCCTGTCCCGGGGTGACTGTGTCTGTCCCGGGGTGACTGTGTCTGTCCCGGGATGACTGTGCCTGTCCCGGGGTGACTGTGTCTGTCCCGGGGTGACTGTGCCTGTCCCGGGGTGACTGTGCCTGTCCCGGGGTGACTGTGTCTGTCCCGGGATGACTGTGCCTGTCCCGGGGTGACTGTGCCTGTCCCGGGGTGACTGTGCCTGTCCCGGGGTGACTGTGCCTGTCCCGGGGTGACTGTGTCTGTCCCGGGATGACTGTGCCTGTCCCGGGGTGACTGTGCCTGTCCCGGGGTGACTGTGTCTGTCCCGGGGTGACTGTGCCTGTCCCGGGGTGACTGTGCCTGTCCCGGGGTGACTGTGCCTGTCCCGGGGTGACTGTGTCTGTCCCGGGGTGACTGTGTCTGTCAGACGAGGTGTGAGATTGCTGCTCACTCAGAGCTGCTGGGGTCTGTGTCTCCAGATGGGGAGGGTGCCAGAGCTCCGACAGATGAACCTGCTGTGGATGGTTTTAGTGCCTGACAGGGACAGACTGACGGTGACTTTTCCCACCCATCCCACCGGCTGGATTTTCCCGGTTATCTCACCCGGAACCCAACACTTTAAAAAAAACCAGGAGATTCCGCCCATTGTCACTATTTAGAGGAAAGTCTCAAGCACATCAGTTACTGGGGTAAGCCAGGTATTGAGGGATATGGGGAAGCCCGGGCAACTGGACCTAGTTCATTAAAAACCAGGTTGGGTGAAGGGCCCGTTTCCCAGCTTCATTTCCAGTGAAATAAATCTCTGAGAAAGGGGCTGAGGAAGGAAGTGGGGAAATGTGCCACATTCCGGGAGTGAGCGCTGATTGTGTTTCACAGACAAACACCCGCGATAAACCTGATTTATTACAGACCGTTTAAACATGAAATTTACACAGGAGATACACAAACTACAATTTCAATCGTGGAATCTGTCTTAGTTGATGATGCTAAATGTTATATCATTGAATCAATAACTCCCTCCCAATACACTCTGTCATTATCCCCAATTAGTCTCAAATTGAATTCCAACAGAGAAATGGAAAAGCAGGGAAACAACTTGATTTAAATTGTGCTGAAATTAAAATTATTTTTAATATTCTCTGTCTGATTTTTGCTGTCAAACAGCATTTGAATATTGTGGTAGTGAAATCACTTTACAATCTGCAGCACACATTAACTATTGATAAAAGCAGATTATAATACCCAGCCCAGAGTCAGTTCCCAGCTGGGAATGAAAATGAGGAGTTGGAATGGTTTGGAAGTTGAATAATGGGTGTCTCAGACTGATTGCGAGATGAGGATCTGATGGAGACGAGAGAATGATTACATTGAAGGTGATTTGTGTACAATCAGGTACACCGCAGTGAAATCTGGACAGCATTTATTGCCAGCTGGGCTTTCCATTTTTTACGGTTGTAGACACAGTTTAGGTGAAGAGATAACTCCACAATATGATAAAAATCACAATGTCTGCTCCCACTGATCTGCGCAGCATGTTCTCCCCGTGTCTGCATGGGTGTCCTCCAGGTACTTTGGTTTCCAGACATGCAACATATACAACTTATCGAATCTACAGTGCAGAAGGAGGCCATTTGGCCCATCAAACCTACACCCTCGTCCTATCCCTCTAATTCCACATATTTACTCTGTTAATTCCCCTGACACACACGGGCAATTTACCCTGGCCAATCCACCGAAGCCACACAGCTTTGGACTGTGGAAGAAAACCAGAGCACCCGGAGGAAACCCACACAGACACGAGGAGATTGACCCATTAAATTAACCCTCAGTGTCCCAGGGACCCGGGTTTGACTCCTGGCTTGGGTCATTGTCTGCACATTCTCCCCGTGTCTGAGTGGGTTTCCTCTGGGTGCTCCAGTTTCCTCCTACAGTCCAATATGAGTGGGTTATGTTGATTGGCCGTGCTAAATTGCCCCAGAGGGTAAATACATGAGGTAAAGGGGATGGGGCCTGGGTGGGAGTGTGTTTGGTGAAGATTCAATGGGCTGAATGACCCTCCTTGTGCACTGTAGGGATTCGATGATATCCAGACACTTCATCCTATTGCATCAATTTGTACATCCCAGATACAGGGGGTCCCAAACTCAACCCCCAAACTCATTCACCACCAACAAACCTCAGAGGAAAGGGTTTTCTCTCAACTGATTCCAGCATCCATCCTGTGACAGTGTGGAATGGGTGTTCCCTGTGTCTCTGAGCAAATCAGCTCTCCCCAAAGAGGAAATTACACACACGTGTTTTCAATCACATCTTTCACAATCTGCCAGAGTTTTACACAAATCCTATCAGATCATTTACAGGCAGAATTCCGGCAGGAAAACAGTTTGTGCACAGCAAGCTCCCACAAACAGCACTGAAATAAATGACAGAATAATCGGTGTCTCGATGCTGAGCAGAATCCCACTGCTCTTTCCTGGAATGTGACCATTCGATCGTTTCTCTCAATCTGAACGAACCTCAGTTTCCCTGAAAGACAGCATCACTGACACTGCAGCACTCCCTCAGCACTGACCCTCTGACAGTGCGGCACTCCCTCAGCACTGACCCTCTGACACTGCAGCACTCCCTCAGCACTGACCCTCTGACAGTGCGGCGCTCCCTCAGCACTGACCCTCTGACAGTGCGGCGCTCCCTCAGCGCTGACCCTCTGACAGTGCGGCGCTCCTTCAGCACTGACCCTATGACAGTGCGGCACTCCCTCAGCACTGACCCTCTGACAGTGCGGCACTCCCTCAGCACTGACCCTCTGACAGTGCGGCACTCCCTCAGCACTGACCCTCTGACAGTGCGGCGCTCCCTCAGCACTGACCCTCTGACAGTGTGGCACTCCCTCAGCACTGACCCTCTGACAGTGCGGCACTCCCTCAGCACTGACTCTCTGACAGTGCGGCACTCTCTCAGCACTGACCCTCTGACAGTGCGGCACTCCCTCAGCACTGACCCTCTGACAGTGCGGCGCTCCCTCAGCACTGACCCTCTGACAGTGCGGCACTCCCTCAGCACTGACCCTCTGACAGTGCGGCGCTCCTTCAGCACTGACCCTATGACAGTGCGGCACTCCCTCAGCACTGACCCTCTGACACTGCAGCACTCCCTCAGCACTGACCCTCTGACAGTGCGGCACTCCCTCAGCACTGACCCTCTGACAGTGCGGCACTCCCTCAGCACTGACCCTCTGACAGTGGGACACTCCCTCAGCACTGACCCTCTGACAGTGCGGCACTCCCTCAGTACTGACCCTCTGACAGTGTGGCACTCCCTCAGCACTGACCCTCTGACAGTGGGACACTCCCTCAGCACTGACCCTCTGACAGTGCGGCACTCCCTCAGCACTGACCCTCTGACACTGCGGCACTCCCTCAGCACTGACCCTCTGACAGTGCGGCACTCCCTCAGCACTGACCCTCTGACAGTGCGGCACTCCCTCGGCACTGACCCTCTGAGAGTGCGGCACTCCCTCAGCACTGACCCTCTGACAGTGCGGCACTCCCTCGGCACTGACCCTCTGACAGTGCGACACTCCCTCAGCACTGACCCTCTGACAGTGCGGCACTCCCTCGGCACTGACCCTCTGACAGTGCGGCACTCCCTCAGCACTGACCCTCTGACAGTGCGGCACTCCCTCGGCACTGACCCTCTGACAGTGCGGCACTCCCTCGGCACTGACCCTCTGACAGTGCGGCACTCCCTCAGCACTGACCCTCTGACAGTGCGGCACTCCCTCAGCACTGACCCTCTGACAGTGCGGCACTCCCTCAGCACTGACCCTCTGACAGTGCGGCACTCCCTCGGCACTGACCCTCTGACAGTGCGGCACTCCCTCAGCACTCACCTTCTGACAGTGCGGCACTCCCTCGGCACTGACCCTCTGACAGTGCGGCACTCCCTCGGCACTGACCCTCTGACAGTGCGGCACTCCCTCGGCACTGACCCTCTGACAGTGCGGCACTCCCTCGGCACTGACCCTCTGACAGTGCGGCACTCCCTCGGCACTGACCCTCTGACAGTGCGGCACTCCCTCAGCACTGACCCTCTGACAGTGCGGCACTCCATCAGCGCTGACCCTCTGACAGTGCGGCGCTCCCTCAGCGCTGACCCTCTGACAGTGCGGCACTCCCTCAGCGCTGACCCTCTGACAGTGCGGCACTCCCTCAGCACTGACCCTCTGACAGTGCGGCACTCCCTCAGCACTGACCCTCTGACAGTGCGGCACTCCCTCAGCACTGACCCTCTGACAGTGCGGCACTCCCTCAGCACTGACCCTCTGACAGTGCGGCACTCCCTCAGCACTGACCCTCTGACAGTGCGGCACTCCCTCATCACTGACCCTCTGACAGTGCGGCACTCCCTCAGCACTGACCCTCTGACAGTGCGGCACTCCCTCAGCACTGACCCTCTGACAGTGCGGCACTCCCTCAGTACTGACCCCCTGACAGTGCGGCACTCCCTCAGCACTGACCCTCTGACAGTGTGGCACTCCCTCAGCACTGACCCTCTGACAGTGCGGCACTCCCTCAGCACTGACCCTCTGACAGTGCGGCACTCCCTCAGCACTGACCCTCTGACAGTGCGGCGCTCCCTCAGCACTGACCCTCTGACAGTGCGGCACTCCCTCAGCACTGACCCTCTGACAGTGCGGCACTCCCTCAGCACTGACCCTCTGACAGTGCGGCACTCTCTCAGCACTGACCCTCTGACAGTGCGGCACTCCTTCAGTACTGACCCTCTGACAGTGCGGCGCTCCCTCAGCACTGACCCTCTGACAGTGCGGCACTCCCTCAGCACTGACCCTCTGACAGTGCGGCGCTCCCTCAGCACTGACCCTCTGACAGTGCGGCACTCCCTCAGTACTGACCCTCTGACAGTGCGGCACTCCCTGAGTACTGACCCTCTGACAGTGCGGCACTCCCTCAGTACTGACCCTCTGACAGTGCGGCACTCCCTCAGCACTGACCCTCTGACAGTGCGGCACTCCCTCAGCACTGACCCTCTGACAGTGCGGCACTCCCTCAGTACTGACCCTCTGACAGTGCGGCACTCCCTCAGCACTGACCCTCTGACAGTGCGGCACTCCCTCAGTACTGACCCTCTGACAGTGCGGCACTCCCTCAGCACTGACCCTCTGACAGTGCGGCACTCCCTCAGCACTGACCCTCTGACAGTGCGGCGCTCCCTCAGCACTGACCCTCTGACAGTGCGGCGCTCCCTCAGCACTGACCCTCTGACAGTGCGGCACTCCCTGAGTACTGACCCTCTGACAGTGCGGCACTCCCTCAGCACTGATCCTCTGACAGTGCGGCACTCCCTCAGCACTGACCCTCTGACAGTGCGGCACTCTCTCAGTACTGCCCCTCTGACAGTGCGGCACTCCCTCAGCACTGACCCTCTGACAGTGTGGCACTCCCTCAGCACTGACCCTCTGACAGTGCGGCACTCTCTCAGTACTGCCCCTCTGACAGTGCGGCACTCCCTCAGCACTGACCCTCTGACAGTGCGGCACTCCCTCAGCACTGACCCTCTGACAGTGCGGCACTCCCTCAGCACTGACCCTCTGACAGTGCAGCACTCCCTCAGTACTGACCCTCTGACAGTGCGGCACTCCCTCAGCACTGACCCTCTGACAGTGCGGCACTCCCTCAGCACTGACCCTCTGACAGTGCGGCACTCCCTCAGCACTGACCCTCTGACAGTGCGGCACTCCCTCAGCACTGACCCTCTGACAGTGCGGCACTCCCTCAGCACTGACCCTCTGACAGTGCGGCACTCCCTGAGTACTGACCCCCTGACAGTGCGGCACTCCCTCAGCACCGACCCTCTGACAGTGCGGCACTCCCTCAGCACTGACCCTCTGACAGTGCGGCACTCCCTCAGCACTGACCCTCTGACAGTGCGGCACTCCCTCAGCACTGACCCTCTGACAGTGCGGCACTCCCTCAGTACTGACCCCCTGACAGTGCGGCACTCCCTCAGCACTGACCCTCTGACAGTGCGGCACTCCCTCAGCACTGACCCTCTGACAGTGCGGCACTCCCTCAGCACTGACCCTCTGACAGTGGGACACTCCCTCAGCACTGACCCTCTGACAGTGCGGCACTCCCTCAGCACTGACCCTCTGACAGTGCGGCACTCCCTCGGCACTGACCCTCTGACAGTGCGGCACTCCCTCAGCACTGACCCTCTGACAGTGCGGCACTCCCTCGGCACTGACCCTCTGACAGTGCGACACTCCCTCAGCACTGACCCTCTGACAGTGCGGCACTCCCTCGGCACTGACCCTCTGACAGTGCGGCACTCCCTCAGCACTGACCCTCTGACAGTGCGGCACTCCCTCGGCACTGACCCTGTGACAGTGCGGCACTCCCTCAGCACTGACCCTCTGACAGTGCGGCACTCCCTCAGCACTGACCCTCTGACAGTGCGGCACTCCCTCAGCACTGACCCTCTGACAGTGCGGCACTCCCTCAGCACTGACCCTCTGACAGTGCGACACTCCCTCAGCACTGACCCTCTGACAGTGCGGCACTCCCTCGGCACTGACCCTCTGACAGTGCGGCACTCCCTCAGCACTGACCCTCTGACAGTGCGGCGCTCCCTCAGCACTGACCCTCTGACAGTGCGGCACTCCCTCAGCACTGACCCTCTGACAGTGCGGCACTCCCTCAGCACTGACCCTCTGACAGTGCGGCACTCCCTCGGCACTGACCCTCTGACAGTGCGGCACTCCCTCAGCACTGACCCTCTGACAGTGCGGCACTCCATCAGCGCTGACCCTCTGACAGTGCGGCGCTCCCTCAGCGCTGACCCTCTGACAGTGCGGCACTCCCTCAGCGCTGACCCTCTGACAGTGCGGCACTCCCTCAGCGCTGACCCTCTGACAGTGCGGCACTCCCTCAGCACTGACCCTCTGACAGCGCGGCACTCCCTCAGTACTGACCCTCTGACAGTGCGGCACTCCCTCAGCACTGACCCTCTGACAGTGCGGCACTCCCTCAGCACTGACCCTCTGACAGTGCGGCACTCCCTCAGCACTGACCCTCTGACAGTGCGGCACTCCCTCAGCACTGACCCTCTGACAGTGCGGCACTCCCTCAGCACTGACCCTCTGACAGTGCGGCACTCCCTCAGTACTGACCCCCTGACAGTGCGGCACTCCCTCAGCACTGACCCTCTGACAGTGTGGCACTCCCTCAGCACTGACCCTCTGACAGTGCGGCACTCCCTCAGCACTGACCCTCTGACAGTGCGGCACTCCCTCAGCACTGACCCTCTGACAGTGCGGCGCTCCCTCAGCACTGACCCTCTGACAGTGCGGCACTCCCTCAGCACTGACCCTCTGACAGTGCGGCACTCCCTCAGCACTGACCCTCTGACAGTGCGGCACTCTCTCAGCACTGACCCTCTGACAGTGCGGCACTCCTTCAGTACTGACCCTCTGACAGTGCGGCGCTCCCTCAGCACTGACCCTCTGACAGTGCGGCGCTCCCTCAGCACTGACCCTCTGACAGTGCGGCACTCCCTCAGTACTGACCCTCTGACAGTGCGGCACTCCCTGAGTACTGACCCTCTGACAGTGCGGCACTCCCTCAGTACTGACCCTCTGACAGTGCGGCACTCCCTCAGCACTGACCCTCTGACAGTGCGGCACTCCCTCAGCACTGACCCTCTGACAGTGCGGCACTCCCTCAGTACTGACCCTCTGACAGTGCGGCACTCCCTCAGCACTGACCCTCTGACAGTGCGGCACTCCCTCAGTACTGACCCTCTGACAGTGCGGCACTCCCTCAGCACTGACCCTCTGACAGTGCGGCACTCCCTCAGCACTGACCCTCTGACAGTGCGGCACTCCCTGAGTACTGACCCTCTGACAGTGCGGCACTCCCTCAGCACTGATCCTCTGACAGTGCGGCACTCCCTCAGCACTGACCCTCTGACAGTGCGGCACTCTCTCAGTACTGCCCCTCTGACAGTGCGGCACTCCCTCAGCACTGACCCTCTGACAGTGTGGCACTCCCTCAGCACTGACCCTCTGACAGTGCGGCACTCTCTCAGTACTGCCCCTCTGACAGTGCGGCACTCCCTCAGCACTGACCCTCTGACAGTGCGGCACTCCCTCAGCACTGACCCTCTGACAGTGCGGCACTCCCTCAGCACTGACCCTCTGACAGTGCAGCACTCCCTCAGTACTGACCCTCTGACAGTGCGGCACTCCCTCAGCACTGACCCTCTGACAGTGCGGCACTCCCTCAGCACTGATCCTCTGACAGTGCGGCACTCCCTCAGCACTGACCCTCTGACAGTGCGGCACTCCCTCAGCACTGACCCTCTGACAGTGCGGCACTCCCTCAGCACTGACCCCCTGACAGTGCGGCACTCCCTCAGCACTGACCCTCTGACAGTGCGGCACTCCCTCAGCACTGACCCTCTGACAGTGCGGCACTCCCTCAGCACTGACCCTCTGACAGTGCGGCACTCCCTCAGCACTGACCCTCTGACAGTGCGGCACTCTCTCAGCACTGACCCTCTGACAGTGCGGCACTCCCTCAGCACTGACCCTCTGACAGTGCGGCACTCCCTCAGCACTGACCCTCTGACAGTGCGGCACTCCCTCAGCACTGACCCTCTGACAGTGCGGCACTCCCTCAGTACTGACCCCCTGACAGTGCGGCACTCCCTCAGCACTGACCCTCTGACAGTGCGGCGCTCCCTCAGCACTGACCCTCTGACAGTACGGCACTCCCTCAGCACTGACCCTCTGACAGTGCGGCACTCCCTCAGCACTGACCCTCTGACAGTGCGGCACTCCCTCAGCACTGACCCTCTGACAGTGCGGCGCTCCCTCAGCACTGACCCTCTGACAGTGCGGCACTCCCTCAGCACTGACCCTCTGACAGTGCGGCACTCCCTCAGCACTGACCCTCTGACAGTGCGGCACTCTCTCAGCACTGACCCTCTGACAGTGCGGCACTCCTTCAGTACTGACCCTCTGACAGTGCGGCGCTCCCTCAGCACTGACCCTCTGACAGTGCGGCACTCCCTCAGCACTGACCCTCTGACAGTGCGGCGCTCCCTCAGCACTGACCCTCTGACAGTGCGGCACTCCCTCAGTACTGACCCTCTGACAGTGCGGCACTCCCTGAGTACTGACCCTCTGACAGTGCGGCACTCCCTCAGTACTGACCCTCTGACAGTGCGGCACTCCCTCAGCACTGACCCTCTGACAGTGCGGCACTCCCTCAGCACTGACCCTCTGACAGTGCGGCACTCCCTCAGTACTGACCCTCTGACAGTGCGGCACTCCCTCAGCACTGACCCTCTGACAGTGCGGCACTCCCTCAGTACTGACCCTCTGACAGTGCGGCACTCCCTCAGCACTGACCCTCTGACAGTGCGGCACTCCCTCAGCACTGACCCTCTGACAGTGCGGCACTCCCTGAGTACTGACCCTCTGACAGTGCGGCACTCCCTCAGCACTGATCCTCTGACAGTGCGGCACTCCCTCAGCACTGACCCTCTGACAGTGCGGCACTCTCTCAGTACTGCCCCTCTGACAGTGCGGCACTCCCTCAGCACTGACCCTCTGACAGTGTGGCACTCCCTCAGCACTGACCCTCTGACAGTGCGGCACTCTCTCAGTACTGCCCCTCTGACAGTGCGGCACTCCATCAGCACTGACCCTCTGACAGTGCGGCACTCCCTCAGCACTGACCCTCTGACAGTGCGGCACTCCCTCAGCACTGACCCTCTGACAGTGCAGCACTCCCTCAGTACTGACCCTCTGACAGTGCGGCACTCCCTCAGCACTGACCCTCTGACAGTGCGGCACTCCCTCAGCACTGATCCTCTGACAGTGCGGCACTCCCTCAGCACTGACCCTCTGACAGTGCGGCACTCTCTCAGTACTGACCCTCTGACAGTGCGGCACTCCCTCAGCACTGACCCTCTGACAGTGCGGCACTCTCTCAGTACTGCCCCTCTGACAGTGCAGCACTCCCTCAGTACTGACCCTCTGACAGTGCGGCACTCCCTCAGCACTGATCCTCTGACAGTGCGGCACTCCCTCAGCACTGATCCTCTGACAGTGCGGCACTCCCTCAGCACTGACCCTCTGACAGTGCGGCGCTCCCTCAGTACTGACCCTCTGACAGTGGGACACTCCCTCAGTACTGACCCTCTGACAGTGGGACACTCCGGGTGAATGACAATGTTGAAACTCTGCGGTATAATGAAGTGAGAATGCTCAGCTGGGGGAATGTGATGGGAGTTTTGCTGTTGTAGACAGGAATATTTTTTGGTCTTTGTGGGAGATTGTGTGGGAACGGACTGTCTGCTGTCAGTCACTGAGTTCCACACAGGATTGGTGAGTGAGTGTCTCTGTACAGATGGAGAAAATTCCCCACCGTGATCACATTACCAAGAGACTAATCGCAAGGCACAGTCTGAAACATTTTTAATGAAATTCCTGCTGCTCTCAAGCTGTGTTTCACTTTCTCAACCTGGTTAATCAGAGATTGTACAACATTTGCCAGCAGTTCAATTCAAATCCGAATAAATGTCCTAAGGGTGGGAATGGGGCTGGGATTTGGATTCTGAGAGCTGGAATCTCGGTGTTAGAGGAGGAAGGCTTCATACAAAGCTGAGAATGTGACAAAGTGCATCACTCTGATTTCAATCTCAGTCACTGTAATAACCTACAGCTAGTTTGGAACCAGCAATGGGATAATCACTGGCTCACATGGGGTAATGTCACTGCTTTGGGGGCTTAATATTGGTCAGAATACCTGGAAAATTAACCTGCTCCAAAATACTCCTTTAGTATCTCCACCCTGTCAGAGGGTCAGTACTGAGGGAGTGTCTCTCTCTGTCTGTCTCTCTCACTTTTTCTCTCTCTTTCTGTCTGTCTCTCTCTCTCTCTCTCTGTCTCTTTCTCTCCCTCTGTCTCTCTGTCTGTCTCTCTCTGTCTCTGTCTGTGTCTCTCTCTGTCAGGTTTTAAGTCGGTCCGCCTCGTGTCCAACGAGGGGCATACACGCGATGGGTCGTACTGGGGACTGCTCTTGGTTGTTCAGGATTGGCCTAGTGCTTCACGTCGTTAGTGTGTGCTTAAACTGGACAAGATACTGGGCAAGACGACAGCTCAGTGACTATCACTGTTTGCTGTGCAGACACATGGATTTGGGCCGGTGTCTGTGGGAGTTTGCGCATTCTCCCCGTGCTTGCATGGGTTTTCTCCGGGTGCTCCGGTTTCCTCCCACACCCCAAAGATGTGCTGTTAGGCTGATTGGCAGGAATAAATTGTCCCTAAATCAGTTTCCCTCAATCTGGATGGCCATAAAACATTAGACAGGGGTCGTGGGTGGAGAGGTGGTGTTGAGATGGTGGTGCGGGCTCGTTGGGCCAAAGGGCCTGTTTCCCGGGCTGTTTTTGTTCTTTGTTCTGTCTCTTTCTCTCTCTTTCTCTGTCTCTTTCTCTCTCTGTCTCTTTCTCTCTCTGTCTCTTTCTCTGTCTGTCTCTCTCTCTGTCTCTCTCTGGCTCTTTCTCTCTCTTTGTCTGTCTCTCTCTCGCCTTCTCTCTTTCTCTCTCTCTGTCTGTCTCTCTCTCTGTCTCTCTCTCTCACGTATATTCACGGTAACACCTTGAAAGATTTGCTGATCTGACTGTATTTTATTTTTGGATATAATTTGCAGCTCCATTAGCCTCAGTGATCGCAGCAATGACCACTCGAGCTTCATTTCAATTTCTCCCACTCTTTCTCCTTCTCACTTTTTGAACATCTGTTTGTGTGTTTTTATGATCATCTCGCTTCCCATTTAGCTCTGGGTTTCAAGTATTAATGTCTTCTTTCTAGATATATTCAACATGCAATCTCTCCATTGCAACTGAAGGAAAGAATTCAATCCTTATTCACCGTCCCTGCCCCACACATTTCACACTTCATGGTTTGGAAATAGCTTTTCTTTCATCCAGTGATTCAATTTTCCATCCCTAAACCCAACAATCTCCAATCTAATGAGACTGTCTGCAGCCTTTTCCTGGCTCACTGCTAAATAATACTTGTAGAAAGCTTTCATCTACCTACACTTCGAAAGTGCATTTCATTGGCTAGGAGATACTTGGAGATGGATTGAAGTTCTGATAGGTGTTATATAAATGTAAGTCTTTATTGTTGGTACGTCGAGGGAAATAACTCCACATTCTGTTTATAAACATGGGAACAGCCCGATCTGCAGGTTCCCCCCTCCCGACTCCCGCCCAAGTCCTGACCTGGAAATGTATCATTCCCTTCACTGGGTCTAAATCCAGGAACACCTTTCCTAACAGCATGGTGGGTGTACCTACACCTTAGGGGTTGCAGCTGTTTAAATAACAATTCACACTCGACCTGTTCAAGGGCAACTAGGAAAGGGCAATAAATACTGGTCTGGCCAGTATTCCCAGATCCCGCATACCCAGATCCCGGATTCCAAGATCCCGCATTCCCAGATCTTGGATTCCGGGATCCCATGAAACAAAAAGTTTACTAGACCAGGATAAGACTGTGTGTAAATACTGACACACTCCCCCCAGGATCCCCCTGTAAATACTGACACACTCCCCCCAGGATCCCCCTGTAAATACTGACACACTCCCCCCAGGATCCCCCTGTAAATACTGACACACTCCCCCCCGGGGATCCCCCTGTAAATACTGACACACTCCCCCCGGGGATCCCCCTGTAAATACTGACACACTCCCCCCCGGGGATCCCCCTGTAAATACTGACACACTCCCCCCGGGGATCCCCCTGTAAATACTGACACACTCCCCCCGGGGACCCCCTGTAAATACTGACACACTCCCCCCGGGGACCCCCCTGTAAATACTGACACACTCCCCCGGGGATCCCCCTGTAAATACTGACACACTCCCCTCCCCACCCCGGGGATCCCCCTGTAAATACTGACACACTCCCCCCCGGGGATCCCCCTGTAAATACTGACACACTCCCCCCAGGATCCCCCTGTAAATACTGACTCACTCCCCCCGGGGATCCCCCTGTAAATACTGACACACTCCCCCCGGGGACGCCCCTGTAAATACTGACACACTCCCCCCCGGGGATCCCCCTGTAAATACTGACACACTCCCCCCGGGGATCCCCTGTAAATACTGACTCACTCCCCCCGGGGACCCCCCTGTAAATACTGACACACTCCCCCCGGGGACCCCCCTGTAAATACTGACACACTCCCCCCCGGGGACCCCCCTGTAAATACTGACACACACCCCCCGGGGACCCCCCTGTAAATACTGACACACTCCCCCCCCGGGGATCCCCCTGTAAATACTGACACACTCTCCCCGGGGACCCCCTGTAAATACTGACACACTCCCCCGGGGACCCCCCTGTAAATACTGACACACTCCCCCCGGGGACCCCCCTGTAAATACTGACACACTCTCCCCGGGGACCCCCCTGTAAATACTGACACACTCCCCCCGGGGATCCCCCTGTAAATACTGACACACTCCCCCCGGGGATCCCCCTGTAAATACTGACACACTCCCCCCCGGGGATCCCCCTGTAAATACTGACACACTCCCCCCCGGGGATCCCCCTGTAAATACTGACACACTCCCCCCCGGGGACCCCCCTGTAAATACTGACACACACCCCCCGGGGACCCCCCTGTAAATACTGACACACTCCCCCCCCCGGGGATCCCCCTGTAAATACTGACACACTCCCCCCGGGGACCCCCCTGTAAATACTGACACACTCCCCCCGGGGGATCCCCCTGTAAATACTGACACACTCCCCCCGGGGACCCCCCTGTAAATACTGACACACTCCCCCCGGGGATCCCCCTGTAAATACTGACACACTCCCCCCCGGGGATCCCCCTGTAAATACTGACACACTCCCCCCGGGGACCCCCCTGTAAATACTGACACACTCCCCCCGGGGATCCCCCTGTAAATACTGACACACTCCCCCCCGGGGATCCCCCTGTAAATACTGACACACTCCCCCCCCCCCGGGGATCCCCCTGTAAATACTGACACACTCCCCCCCGGGGACCCCCCTGTAAATACTGACACACTCCCCCCCGGGGACCCCCCTGTAAATACTGACACACTCCCCCCCGGGGATCCCCCTGTAAATACTGACACACTCCCCCCCGGGGATCCCCCTGTAAATACTGACACACTCCCCCCGGGGACCCCCCTGTAAATACTGACACACTCCCCCCGGGGATCCCCCTGTAAATACTGACACACTCCCCCCCGGGGATCCCCCTGTAAATACTGACACACTCCCCCCCCCCCGGGGATCCCCCTGTAAATACTGACACACTCCCCCCCGGGGGACCCCCCTGTAAATACTGACACACTCCCCCCGGGGACCCCCCTGTAAATACTGACACACTCCCCCCGGGGATCCCCCTGTAAATACTGACACACTCCCCCCCGGGGATCCCCCTGTAAATACTGACACACTCCCCCCGAGGACCCCCCTGTAAATACTGACACACTCCCCCCGGGGACCCCCCTGTAAATACTGACACACTCCCCTCCCCACCCCGGGGATCCCCCTGTAAATACTGACACACTCCCCCCCGGGGATCCCCCTGTAAATACTGACACACTCCCCCCAGGATCCCCCTGTAAATACTGACACACTCCCCCCGGGGACCCCCCTGTAAATACTGACACACTCCCCCCAGGATCCCCCTGTAAATACTGACACACTCCCCCCGGGGATCCCCCTGTAAATACTGACACACTCCCCCCGGGGACCCCCCTGTAAATACTGACACACTCCCCCCCGGGGATCCCCCTGTAAATACTGACACACTCCCCCGGGGGATCCCCCTGTAAATACTGACACACTCCCCTCCCCACCCCGGGGATCCCCCTGTAAATACTGACACACTCCCCCCCGGGGATCCCCCTGTAAATACTGACACACTCCCCCCCGGGGATCCCCCTGTAAATACTGACACACTCCCCCCCGGGGACCCCCCTGTAAATACTGACACACTCCCCCCGGGGATCCCCCTGTAAATACTGACACACTCCCCCCCGGGGATCCCCCTGTAAATACTGACACACTCCCCCCCCCCCGGGGATCCCCCTGTAAATACTGACACACTCCCCCCCGGGGACCCCCCTGTAAATACTGACACACTCCCCCCCGGGGACCCCCCTGTAAATACTGACACACTCCCCCCGGGGATCCCCTGTAAATACTGACACACTCCCCCCCGGGGATCCCCCTGTAAATACTGACACACTCCCCCCGGGGACGCCCCTGTAAATACTGACACACTCCCCCCGGGGATCCCCCTGTAAATACTGACACACTCCCCCCCGGGGATCCCCCTGTAAATACTGACACACTCCCCCCCCCCCGGGGATCCCCCTGTAAATACTGACACACTCCCCCCCGGGGACCCCCCTGTAAATACTGACACACTCCCCCCGGGGACCCCCCTGTAAATACTGACACACTCCCCCCGGGGATCCCCCTGTAAATACTGACACACTCCCCCCCGGGGATCCCCCTGTAAATACTGACACACTCCCCCCCGAGGACCCCCCTGTAAATACTGACACACTCCCCCCGGGGACCCCCCTGTAAATACTGACACACTCCCCTCCCCACCCCGGGGATCCCCCTGTAAATACTGACACACTCCCCCCCGGGGATCCCCCTGTAAATACTGACACACTCCCCCCAGGATCCCCCTGTAAATACTGACACACTCCCCCCGGGGACCCCCTGTAAATACTGACACACTCCCCCCAGGATCCCCCTGTAAATACTGACACACTCCCCCCGGGGATCCCCTGTAAATACTGACACACTCCCCCCGGGGACCCCCCTGTAAATACTGACACACTCCCCCCCGGGGATCCCCCTGTAAATACTGACACACTCCCCCCGGGGATCCCCCTGTAAATACTGACACACTCCCCTCCCCACCCCGGGGATCCCCCTGTAAATACTGACACACTCCCCCCCGGGGATCCCCCTGTAAATACTGACACACTCCCCCCCGGGGATCCCCCTGTAAATACTGACACACTCCCCCCCGGGATCCCCCTGTAAATACTGACACACTCCCCCCCGGGGATCCCCCTGTAAATACTGACACACTCCCCCCCGGGGATCCCCCTGTAAATACTGACACACTCCCCCCCGGGGATCCCCCTGTAAATACTGACACACTCCCCCCCCAGGATCCCCCTGTAAATACTGACACACTCCCCCCCCCCGGGATCCCCTGTAAATACTGACACACTCCCCCCCGGGGACCCCCCTGTAAATACTGACACACTCCCCCCCCGGGGATCCCCCTGTAAATACTGACACACTCCCCCCGGGGATCCCCCTGTAAATACTGACACACTCCCCCCGGGGACCCCCCTGTAAATACTGACACACTCCCCCCGGGGATCCCCCTGTAAATACTGACACACTCCCCCCGGGGACCCCCCTGTAAATACTGACACACTCCCCCCCAGGGACCCCCTGTAAATACTGACACACTCCCCCCGGGGATCCCCCTGTAAATACTGACACACTCCCCCCCGGGGACCCCCCTGTAAATACTGACACACTCCCCCCCGGGGATCCCCCTGTAAATACTGACACACTCCCCCCCCCCCGGGGATCCCCCTGTAAATACTGACACACTCCCCCCCGGGGATCCCCCTGTAAATACTGACACACACCCCCGGGGACCCCCTGTAAATACTGACACACTCCCCCCCGGGGATCCCCCTGTAGATACTGACACACTCCCCCCCGGGGATCCCCCTGTAAATACTGACACACTCCCCCCCGGGGATCCCCCTGTAAATACTGACACACTCCCCCCCCCCCCCCCGGGGATCCCCCTGTAAATACTGACACACTCCCCCCCACCCCGGGGATCCCCCTGTAAATACTGACACACTCCCCCCCGGGGACCCCCCTGTAAATACTGACACACTCCCCCCCGGGGACCCCCCTGTAAATACTGACACACTCCCCCCCCCCCGGGGACCCCCTGTAAATACTGACACACTCCCCCCCCCCCGGGGATCCCCCTGTAAATACTGACACACTCCCCCCCCCCGGGGATCCCTCTGTAAGTACTGACACACTCCCCCCGGGGATCCCCTGTAAATACTGACACACTCCCCCCCGGGGATCCCCCTGTAAATACTGACACACTCCCCCCGGGGATCCCCCTGTAAATACTGACACACTCCCCCCCGGGGACCCCCCTGTAAATACTGACACACTCCCCCCCGGGGATCCCCCTGTAAATACTGACACACTCCCCCCCCCCCGGGGATCCCCCTGTAAATACTGACACACTCCCCCCCGGGGACCCCCCTGTAAATACTGACACACTCCCCCCCGGGGATCCCCCTGTAAATACTGACACACTCCCCCCCCGGGGATCCCCCTGTAAATACTGACACACTCCCCCGGGGATCCCCCTGTAAATACTGACACACTCCCCCCCGGGGATCCCCCTGTAAATACTGACACACTCCCCCCGGGGATCCCCCTGTAAATACTGACACACTCCCCCCGGGGACCCCCCTGTAAATACTGACACACTCCCCCCGGGGACGCCCCTGTAAATACTGACACACTCCCCCCCGGGGATCCCCCTGTAAATACTGACACACTCCCCCCCGAGG
This sequence comes from Carcharhinus amblyrhynchos, assembly GCF_965287045.1. NCBI lineage: Eukaryota > Metazoa > Chordata > Chondrichthyes > Carcharhiniformes > Carcharhinidae > Carcharhinus > Carcharhinus amblyrhynchos. The sequence goes on from NW_027650147.1 coordinate 152,495, forward strand.
ACCCCCCTGTAAATACTGACACACTCCCCCCGGGGACCCCCCTGTAAATACTGACACACTCCCCTCCCCACCCCGGGGATCCCCCTGTAAATACTGACACACTCCCCCCCGGGGATCCCCCTGTAAATACTGACACACTCCCCCCCGGGGACCCCCCTGTAAATACTGACACACTCCCCCCCGGGGATCCCCCTGTAAATACTGACACACTCCCCCCGGGGATCCCCCTGTAAATACTGACACACTCCCCTCCCCACCCCGGGGATCCCCCTGTAAATACTGACACACTCCCCCCGGGGATCCCCCTGTAAATACTGACACACTCCCCCCGGGGACCCCCCTGTAAATACTGACACACTCCCCCCCCGGGGATCCCCCTGTAAATACTGACACACTCCCCCCCACCCCGGGGATCCCCCTGTAAATACTGACACACTCCCCCCCGGGGATCCCCCTGTAAATACTGACACACTCCCCCCCGGGGATCCCCCTGTAAATACTGACACCTCCCCCCCGGGGATCCCCCTGTAAATACTGACACACTCCCCCCCGGGGATCCCCCTGTAAATACTGACACACTCCCCCCCGGGGATCCCCCTGTAAATACTGACACACTCCCCCCCGGGATCCCCCTGTAAATACTGACACACTCCCCCCCCAGGATCCCCCTGTAAATACTGACACACTCCCCCCCCCCCGGGATCCCCCTGTAAATACTGACACACTCCCCCCCCGGGGACCCCCCTGTAAATACTGACACACTCCCCCCCGGGGATCCCCCTGTAAATACTGACACACTCCCCCCGGGGATCCCCCTGTAAATACTGACACACTCCCCCCGGGGACCCCCCTGTAAATACTGACACACTCCCCCCGGGGATCCCCCTGTAAATACTGACACACTCCCCCCGGGGACCCCCCTGTAAATACTGACACACTCCCCCCCAGGGACCCCCCTGTAAATACTGACACACTCCCCCCGGGGATCCCCCTGTAAATACTGACACACTCCCCCCCGGGGACCCCCCTGTAAATACTGACACACTCCCCCCGGGGATCCCCCTGTAAATACTGACACACTCCCCCCCCCCCGGGATCCCCCTGTAAATACTGACACACTCCCCCCCGGGGATCCCCCTGTAAATACTGACACACACCCCCCGGGGACCCCCTGTAAATACTGACACACTCCCCCCCGGGGATCCCCCTGTAGATACTGACACACTCCCCCCCGGGATCCCCCTGTAAATACTGACACACTCCCCCCCGGGGATCCCCCTGTAAATACTGACACACTCCCCCCCCCCCCCCCGGGGATCCCCCTGTAAATACTGACACACTCCCCCCACCCCGGGGATCCCCCTGTAAATACTGACACACTCCCCCCGGGGACCCCCCTGTAAATACTGACACACTCCCCCCCCGGGGACCCCCCTGTAAATACTGACACACTCCCCCCCCCCCCGGGGACCCCCTGTAAATACTGACACACTCCCCCCCCCCCGGGGATCCCCCTGTAAATACTGACACACTCCCCCCCCCGGGGATCCCTCTGTAAGTACTGACACACTCCCCCCGGGGATCCCCCTGTAAATACTGACACACTCCCCCCCGGGGATCCCCCTGTAAATACTGACACACTCCCCCCGGGGATCCCCCTGTAAATACTGACACACTCCCCCCCCGGGGACCCCCCTGTAAATACTGACACACTCCCCCCCGGGGATCCCCCTGTAAATACTGACACACTCCCCCCCCCCCGGGGATCCCCCTGTAAATACTGACACACTCCCCCCCGGGGACCCCCCTGTAAATACTGACACACTCCCCCCCGGGGATCCCCCTGTAAATACTGACACACTCCCCCCCGGGGATCCCCCTGTAAATACTGACACACTCCCCCCGGGGATCCCCCTGTAAATACTGACACACTCCCCCCGGGGACGCCCCTGTAAATACTGACACACTCCCCCCGGGGATCCCCCTGTAAATACTGACACACTCCCCCCGGGGATCCCCCTGTAAATACTGACACACTCCCCCCTGGGGATCCCCCTGTAAATACTGACACACTCCCCCCCCCCCCCCCCGGGGATCCCCCTGTAAATACTGACACACTCCCCCCCACCCCGGGGACCCCCTGTAAATACTGACACACTCCCCCCGGGGATCCCCCTGTAAATACTGACACACTCCCCCCCCCCCCCGGGGATCCCCCTGTAAATACTGACACACTCCCCCCCACCCCGGGGATCCCCCTGTAAATACTGACACACTCCCCCCCGGGGACCCCCCTGTAAATACTGACACACTCCCCCCGGGGATCCCCCTGTAAATACTGACACACTCCCCCCGGGGATCCCCCTGTAAATACTGACACACTCCCCCCCGGGGACGCCCCTGTAAATACTGACACACTCCCCCCCCGGGGATCCCCCTGTAAATACTGACACACTCCCCCCGGGGATCCCCCTGTAAATACTGACACACTCCCCCCCGGGGATCCCCCTGTAAATACTGACACACTCCCCCCCCGGGGATCCCCCTGTAAATACTGACACACTCCCCCCGGGGTTCCCCCTGTAAATACTGACACACTCCCCCCCCGGGGATCCCCCTGTAAATACTGACACACTCCCCCCCGGGGTTCCCCCTGTAAATACTGACACACTCCCCCCCCGGGGACCCCCTGTAAATACTGACACACTCCCCCCCGGGGACCCCCCTGTAAATACTGACACACTCCCCCCGGGGATCCCCCTGTAAATACTGACACACTCCCCCCGGGACCCCCCTGTAAATACTGACACACTCCCCCGGGGATCCCCCTGTAAATACTGACACACTCCCCCCGGGACCCCCCTGTAAATACTGACACACTCCCCCCGGGGATCCCCCTGTAAATACTGACACACTCCCCCCCGGGGATCCCCCTGTAAATACTGACACACTCCCCCCCGGGGACCCCCCTGTAAATACTGACAGACTCCCCCCGGGGACCCCCCTGTAAATACTGACACACTCTCCCCGGGGATCCCCCTGTAAATACTGACACACTCCCCCCGGGATCCCCCTGTAAATACTGACACACTCCCCCCCCCCCGGGGATCCCCCTGTAAATACTGACACACTCCCCCCCGGGGACCCCCTGTAAATACTGACACACTCCCCCGGGGATCCCCCTGTAAATACTGACACACTCCCCCGGGGATCCCCCTGTAAATACTGACACAC
>NW_027650148.1:0-115000 GCF_965287045.1 Carcharhinus amblyrhynchos
ACCTGCACATCTTTGGACTGTAGGAGGAATCCAGAGCACCCAGAGGAAACCCACACAGACACGGGGAGAACGTGCAGACTCCACACAGACAGTGACCCGAGACGGGAATGGAACCCAGGTCCCTGGTGCTGCGAGGGGCAGTAGTGCTAACCACCGCTGTGCCACCCCGCTGTTGGTGAGGTCAAGATTTGGGAGGTATCGCCCGAGAGGGAAGCAGTTTTAATGGTGGGGGGGGAAAGAGTTCAGTCAATACTTAGAAGAGAGACACGAGTTGTGGACAATAAGTGAGGGGGATGAGGGTTCTTTTGCAGCAAAGACTTGAGGAACCTCAATCACTGCTCCACTCCCATCGCTTAACCGTCCCCCAGTCACTCAGCAGCCACGGTCCCTCGGATGTTGCGAGACCGGAGTGGGGGGGGGGGAGGCAGTTGAGGACTTTAGCTGAAAGAACCATGTATCAAGTAGCACCCCACCCTCTGACCCACGGTGGGGGAAAGCTCAATCCTCACCTTGCCATGGGTGCGGTCAAACAGCTTCACCTGTGGCCTGGTGACGCCCCCGCTTTGCGAATAGCTGCAGATCCGAGCCAGCAGGGTCTTCCACTCGGCGCAGTAAGTCAGGCTGTCGAAACAGTTCATGGCTTCGTCCGACCACTCCTCGCCTGCAAACACAGCGGCTCTGTCGCTGAATAAAGCTACTTTCCCCATCTGTATCCCACCCAGATCCTTCCCTCTGCCCCGTCCCCAGAACCCACTCATTCAGCATGGCCAATCACCTAACCTACACATCTTTGGACACTAAGGAGCAATTTAACATGGCCAATCCACCCTAACCTACACATCTTTTGGACACTAAGGGACAATTTAGCATGGCCAATCCCCCTAACCTGAACTGTGGGAGGAAACGGGAGCACCCGGAGGAAACCTACGCAAACATGGGGAGAATGTGCAGACTCTGCAGCTGTGAATCAAACTCATGTCCCTGACGCTGTGAGGCAGCCGTGCTAACCCACTGTGATGCCCACAGGCATTTGGGGGGGGGGGGGGGGGGGGGGTGGTGGTGGTGGTGGTGGTGCGTGTGTGTGGTGGTGGTGGTGGAGCACTCTCCATTTCACCCACCCATCACCCTCAGGGAAGGACTACCCCCAACCACCCCCCCTCACCGCATCCAGAACAAGGCAGCCAGCAAAGGCGCCCACGCCACGGTTCAAGTTGGGAGTCAGCGGGCCTCAGTAGGTCAGGATAAAGCAGGAAAATGGGAGTCAAGGTGTACATCAGCATTGATCCTATCGAGGACCCCTGAGGTTGGATGCCATCATGTGATGGTGGGCGGGGGGGCCACAGGAGGTGAGGCGCCTCCACTCTCATTCTACAAAAGGTCCTGAATGTAGGCCAATCCCATCACACAAACCAGCCTCCCATCCCTTGACTCCGTCTACACTTCCAGCTGCCTCGGGGAAAAGCAGCCGGGATAATCAAGGACGCCCCCCCCCGCCACGCACCCCGGACATTCTCTCTTCCGCCTTCTTCCGTCGGGAAAAAGATACAAAAGTCTGAGGTCCCGTACCGACCGACTCAAGAACAGCTTCTTCCTGCTGCTGTCAGACTTTTGAATGGACCTACCTCGCATTGAGTTGATCTTTCTCTACACCCTCGCTGTGACTGTAACACTACATTCTGCACCCTCTCCTTCTCTATGAACAGTATGCTTTGTATAGCATGCAAGAAACAATACTTTTCACTGTGTCCCAATACATGTGACAATAATAAATCTAATCCAAGGAACAACACGTTTGCAGACCACTCGGGCCCCGTTGACAACCCCCCATCACTGCTCCCACTCAGTAAGCCGAGGTGAGGAGGAGGAGGCGGGGAGGGGAGGCAGAATGTGAAAACTCACCGACTGGCTGGACCTCGTCCAGACTGCATTCCACGGCCTGGAATGGGAGGCTGAGAAAATCACTCCTGGAATGAGAGCAGGGGGAAAGCGTTACTGAGATCAAACTCATGGCGGAGGGAGAGACAGGGGAAAGCAGGGGGAAAGCGTTACTGAATTCAGAGAGATTTCGGCCTCACCCCGGGGAGCGGGCAGCAACTAAAATGCGGGACAGAGAATTGAGTGTAGAAGTGGGGGACCCGCACGGAGACAGGGAGGGAGGGGGAGACCCGCACTGACCTCAGCATCTGCAGCCTTGCAATGGGAATTTCGCCGTTGTCTCCGTAATCCACGTAGTAGAGATCAGCAAGGCCACCCTCCAGGAAGCACAGCACCCGAGCACGGTACCAACACGTATCCCCTTTAAACGGGGCGGCCACAATGTCACCCAACTTCGGGGTGAAGTCGTTCCTCTGAGGGGGGGGGGCGAATCAGAAAAGACAAGGGGTTAAATCAGAGAGTCAGAGGGGGAGAGACAGAGAGAGAGAGACAGAGAGAGAGAGAGAGAGAGAGACAGAAACCGAGAGAGACGGAGAAAGAGAGAGACAGACAGATTTTGCAGAGGCAGACACGTTTAACAGCCAAAAATGTAGCAGCCAATTTGTGCACAGCAAGATTCCACACCCAGCAGGGTTAGAATGATACAGAGCACTCGATTATCAGGGAAAGTGGTTGACTGGCTCCCCACCTCCCCCGAAGCCAACCTGGCTCAACACAGGCCATGGGATCAGTTACAGAACTCTCCATTCACCTGACGAAGAGGGAAACCTCGAAAGCTTGTGAGTCTATTATCAAATAAATCGGTTGGACTAAAACCTGGCGTTGTCAGACTTTTTACTGTGTTTAATCAGTTACACTTGACAGAGAAGGCACTGACCCTCCTGCGGCGCCGCGCTCCCTCGGCCCCCACCCTCCCACAGTGCGGCGCTCCCTCAGCACCGACCCTCCCACAGTGCGGCGCTCCCTCGGCCCCCACCCTCCCACAGTGCGGCGCTCCCTCGGCACCGACCCTTCCACAGTGCGGCGCTCCCTCGGCACCGACCCTCCCACAGTGCGGCGCTCCCTCGGCACCGACCCTCCCACAGTGCGGCGCTCCCTCGGCACCGACCCTCCCACAGTGCGGCGCTCCCTCGGCACCGACCCTCCCACAGTGCGGCGCTCCCTCGGCACCGACCCTCCCACAGTGCGGCGCTCCCTCGGCACCGACCCTCCCACAGTGCGGCGCTCCCTCGGCACCGACCCTCCCACAGTGCGGCGCTCCCTCGGCCCCCACCCTCCCACAGTGCGGCGCTCCCTCGGCGCCAACCCTCCCACAATGCGGTGCTCCCTCACTGACCCTCCCGCAGTGCGGCGCTCCCTCGGCACCGACCCTCCCACAGTGCGGCGCTCCCTCGGCACCGACCCTCCCACAGTGCGGCGCTCCCTCGGCACCGACCCTCCCACAGTGCGGCGCTCCCTCGGCACCGACCCTCCCACAGTGCGGCGCTCCCTCGGCACCGACCTCCCACAGTGCGGCGCTCCCTCGGCACCGACCCTCCCACAGTGCGGCGCTCCCTCGGCACCGACCCTCCCACAATGCGGCGCTCCCTCGGCACCGACCCTCCCACAGTGCGGCGCTCCCTCGGCACCGACCCTCCCACAGTGCGGCGCTCCTTCCACTATTCCCTGACCCCCTCTCTCTGTATCGGCCGCACTCACCGTCTCAGTGATGCTACTGTAATAGCGCGACATCTCGTGGGTGAGGTTGTCCAGTTGGAGGCACCTGGAGCCCAGGATCTGGATCCAGAAGTGACTCGGGTTCTCCGAGGCTGAGATGTAAACTTCCAGATGCTCGTCCGCGATAAAGCTGAAATCCGGGCTGGGGACTGCGGGCCGGTGGGGAGGGGATACAGAGCACAGGGTGCAGAGGGCAGGCGGGTGAGTGAGGTAGAGAGAGCGACTGGTTAATGAAACAGAGGCTGCAGGAGGAAAAAGCTTTATAATAAACACCCCCATCCCACACACACACACACACACGCACACCCAGAGATGCGCACATACACACACACACGCAGATGCACATGCAAGTTATTTAGCAAGTGGAATGCAATACAGCAGGGAAAGCAGATTCAATCAGTGCTTTGTAAAGAGAGCAGGATGGAAGGAGAACGTGACGCAGGAAGTCATTGATCAGCGAGATAGTCAATATCATTTCCAAAGATAGGGGAGTCTAAAACTAGAGGGCACAGGTTTAAGGTGAGAGGGTCCAGAGGGGCAATTTTTTCACACAGAGGGTGGTGAGTGTCTGGAATGAGCTGCCAGAGGCAGTAGTAGGGGCGGGTACAATTTTGTGGGCGGCACGGTGGGTTAGCACTGCTGCCTCACGGCGCCAGGGACCCAGGTTTAATTCTCGGTTTGGGTCACTGCCTGTGTGGTGTCTGCACATTCTCCCGTGTCTGCGTGGGTTTCCTCCGGGTGCTCCGGTTTCCTTCCACAGTCCAAAAGACTGTGCTGGTTAGGGTGCACCGGCCATGCTAAATTCTCCCTCAGTGCAACCCGAACAGGCGCTGGAGCGTGGCAACTTGGGGATTTCCACAGTAACTTCATTGCAGTGTTAATGTAAGCCTACTTGTGACACTAATGAACTTTTAAAAACTTTGATTTGTGTAGGTTACGGTGGATTGGCCATGCTAAATTGCCCCTTAGTGTCCAAAGATGTGCAGGTTAGGGTGGATTGGCCATGCTAAATTGTCCCTTAGTGTCCAAAGATGTGCAGGTTAGGGTGGATTGGCCATGCTAAATTGTCCCTTCCCGTCTGGGGGACCAGCTGTGATAAGTGCATGAGATTATCGGGATAGGGATTAGGTGGGATTGTGGTCAGTGCAGACTCGATAGGCTGAATGGCCTCTATCTGCCCTGAAGGGATTCTCTAACTCTATTGTCTTTTAAACAGCGTTCAGACAGTTACATGGCTAAGATGGGTATAGAGGGCAAAACGCGGGCAACTGGGATTAGCTTAGGGGTGTAAAGAATGGGGGCGGCATGGACAAGTTGGGCCGAAGGGCCTGTTCCCATGCTGTAAGTCTCTAAATAGACTTACATTAACACTGCAATGAAGTTACTGTGAAAATCCCCTAGTCGCCACACTCCCGGCGCCTGTTTGGGTTACACTGAGGGAGAATTTAGCACGGCCGATCCACCCTAACCAGCACGTCTATCGGACTGTGGGAGGAAACTGGAGCACCCAGAGGAAACCCACGCAGACACGGGGAGAACGTGCAGCCTCCACACAGACAGTGACCCGAGCCGGGAATCGAACCCAGTGCAAACCCGCTGTGCCGCCATAAGTAAAGGTGGGTACAATTTTGTCTTTTAAAGAGCGTTTAGATAGTTACATGGAGAAGATGGGTTTTGAGGGATATGGGCCAAACCTGGGCAATTGGGATTAGACTTAGGGTTAAAGGGGCAGCATGGACAAGTTGGGCTGAAGGGCCTGTTTCTGTGCTGTAAACCTTTCTGACCCCATCCCCTGCTCTAGGTCCACCATCTTGAGGGTCTCCCGCCAGCACAGAGACGCCTCCCCCTCTCTGTTACCCCCCCAAGAACTGGCCCTTCGAGTGGGATCCCATTTCCAGGCGGGAGGTGGGGGGGCGACCTCTTGCAGTTCTGTGCCTGACCACCGCAGATGGTGGCACTGTTGTAGACAAAGGGGTGGGGAAGTGGTTGGGGGGGGGGGGCGGTAGTGTCCAATTGTGGTTGGCCGTCAACACAACGTTTGGGGGTGGGGGGCGGATGTCATCCTCTGGAGGCGAGGGTTGTTGGGGCGGGCAGGGGTGGTCTTGGAAGGGAAGGGAAGGGAAGGGGGTGCATTCACCATCCCCCCGCCATCTTGCGCCCAGTTGTGTGTGTGTGTAGACAGGAAGGTCAGCATTCCCAATGTTCTTGCTCTCACTCTCCTCCTCCCCCTTCCTCGACCCCCTCCCCCCACGCCATTCCTCACAGGGGATAGGGCTACTTGGTGAAGATGGCCTCCAAAAACCTCGCCTCCTCCTTGAGGCGACGCTCAGGGACGAACCACTGCGAGGATTAGGAGAGGAGGGAGACTTGTCGATGGAGAGGGTACAGATATGATGGGCCGAACGGCCTCTTTTGTACTATCTTTTATTGATGGAAGGGCCCATCTGGCTTTGCAGAGAGCCAGCATCACCTCAGTTAGCACTGATGCTATCCGGACCCAGTCGGTGTGTTGGATTAGTGAGACACCAGCCTCTTACCCTCGAATTTGGACACTCGGCCTGAGTGGTTTCCAGGTTCTCCCGCTCTCTCGGACGCCCTGGCCACCTCCTCCTCCTCCGGCTGCACAGTCAGGCTGGGATTGACCCTGCTCTCTGACGCCCCTTCCCCAGAGTCCAGCATCCACTCTCCGTCGTCGCTGGCCGGTGAGACCCCGCTCTCCGCTGCCGGGTGGACGGGTGACGCTGGCTCGGTCCCTTGTGCCGATGGGCTGCTTACGCTGTCGCCTCCGGGCGGCCGAGGAGGCCAGCTTCTGGCGGAACGCCTCCTCCTCACCCACCTTGGCTGCGATCAGAGCCTGCAACAAGAAAGGGGTTCTGTCAGCAAGGGGGCACAAGGGGGCAAAGGGGGGAGGAGGGGTGTTCGGGGTGGGGGAAGAGAGGGGCTAAAAGTGTGCAGTATATACACAGTGCTGTTTAGGGAGGGAGTTCCGGGATTGTTATTGGACATCAGTCAGTCCCCGTGTGTGGGGTAGGTACACCCACAGCGCTGTTAGGGAGGTAGTTCCGGGATTGTTATTGGACATCAGTCAGTCCCTGTGTGTGGGGTAGGTACACCCAGAGTGCTGTTAGGGAGGGAGTTCCGGGATTGTTATTGGACATCAGTCAGTCCCCGTGTGTGGGGTAGGTACACCCACAGTGCTGTTAGGGAGGGAGTTCCGGGATTGTTATTGGACATCAGTCAGTCCATGTGTGTGGGGTAGGTACACCCACAGTGCTGTTAGGGAGGGAGTTCCGGGATTGTTATTGGACATCAGTCAGTCCATGTGTGTGGGGTAGGTACACCCTCAGTGCTGTTAGGGAGGGAGTTCCGGGATTGTTATTGGACATCAGTCAGTCCCCGTGTGTGTGGGGTAGGTACACCCTCAGTGCTGTTAGGGAGGAGTTCCAGGATTGTTATTGGACATCAGTCAGTCCCCGTGTGTGGGGTAGGTACACCCACAGTGCTGTTAGGGAGGGAGTTCCGGGATTGTTATTGGACATCAGTCAGTCCCCGTGTGTGTGGGGTAGGTACACCCACAGTGCTGTTAGGGAGGGAGTTCCGGGATTGTTATTGGACATCAGTCAGTCCCTGTGTGTGCGTGGGGTAGGTACACGCACAGTGCTGTTAGGGAGGGAGTTCCGGGATTGTTATTGGACATCAGTCAGTCCCCGTGTGTGGGGTAGGTACACCCACAGTGCTGTTAGGGAGGGAGTTCTGGGATTGTTATTGGACATCAGTCAGTCCCCGTGTGTGGGGTAGGTACATCCACAGTGCTGTTAGGGAGGGAGTTCCGGGATTGTTATTGGACATCAGTCAGTCCCCGTGTGTGGGGTAGGTACACCCACAGTGCTGTTAGGGAGGGAGTTCTGGGATTTTGACCCCAGCCACAGTGAAGGAACGGCCGATATATTTCCCAGTCGGGATGGTGAGTGGCTCGGAGGGGGAACTTGCAGGTGGGGGTGGTCCCCATGTGTCTGCTGCCTCCTCCTTGTCCTTCTAGATGGTAGAGGTGGTGGGTTTGGAAGGTGCTGTTGAAGGAGCCTTGGTGAGTCACTGTGGGGCATCTTACAGACGGTACACACGGCTGTGTCAGTGGTGGAGACAGTGGGTGTTGAAGTTGTAGGGCTCAGAGACTTGGTGTCCAAAGATCTGCAGGTTTGGTAGATTAGACACTAAGGGACAATTTAGCACGGCCAATCCACCCTAACCTGCACATCTTTGGACACTAAGGGACAATTTAGCATGGCCAAAGATGTGCGGGTTAGGGTGGATTGGCCATGCTAAATTGTCCCTTAGTGTCAGGGGGATTAACAGGGTAAATATGTGCAGTTACGAGGATAGGGCCTAGGTGGGATTGTGGTTGGTGCAGTCTGAATGGGCCGAATGGTCTCCTTCTGCACTTTGGGGGTTCTATGACCCAGCTCTTAAGCCGGAGAGCAAGGCAGAAGGACATCGTAGGGTGTCCAAGGAAAGACCAATGGGCTGATGCCCACAAACGTACTTTGGCTGAAGCCACCTCTTGTCTGGTCCCACTGATCTTGATGGAGCGACTTGTGTCCAGAATCTGCTTCCCCGTCTCCTCACACAATATCTTCGCTCCAGTCGTTCGACAGATCTCCCGGATACTCTCGCCTCCGCGACCTGGGACAGGAGCAAAGCCGTAACTGCACCACACCTCAAACACACACAAACTGCAGGAGGCCATTCAGCCCTGCTCCCTTCCCACGTCCCTGTAAATGATCCCACTTTGAGTGTTTCTCATATTTCCACCCCTCTTCTGGGTTTAACGTTATACGGTGTCACAGATAACTACATAACCAAGATTGGTGGCACAGTGGACAGTGAAGAAAGTTGTCTCCAAATTGCAACGGGATCTTGATCAATTGGGCCAGTGGGCTGACGAATGGCAGATGGAGTTTAATTTAGATAAATGCGAGGTGATGCATTTTGATCAATTGAACCAGGGCAGGACTTACTCAGTTAATGGTAGGGCATTGGGGAGAGTTACAGAACAAAGAGATCTAGGGGTACAGGTTCATAGCTCCTTGAAAGTGGAGTCACAGGTGGACAGAGTGGTGAAGAAGGCATTCGGCATGCTTGGTTTCATCGGTCAGAACATTGAATACAGGAGTTGGGACATCTCGTTGAAGTTGTATAAAACATTGGTAAGGTCATACCTTGGAATACTGTGTACAGTTCTGGTCACCCTATTATAGAAAGGATATTATTAAACTAGAAAGAGCGCAGAAAAGATTTACTAGGATACTACTGGGACTTGATGGATTGAGTTATAAGGAGAGGTTGGATAGACTGGGACTTTTTTCTCTGGAGCGTAGGAGGCTGAGGGGTGATCTTATAGAGATCTATAAAATAATGAGGGGCACAGATCAGCTAGATAGTCAATATCTTTTCCCAAAGGTAGGGGAGTCTAAAACTACAGGGCATAGGTTTAAGGTGAGAGGGGAGAGATACAAAAGGGTCCAGAGGGGCAATTTTTTCCACACAGAGGGTGGTGAGCGTCTGGAACAAGTTGCCAGAGGCAGTAATAGAGGCGGGTACAATTTTGTCTTTTAAAAGCGTTTAGATAGTTACACGGGTGCAATGAGTACAGAGGGACATGGGCCAAATGCAGGCAATTGGGACTAGCTTAGTGGTACAAACAAAGTAGCATGGACAAGTTGGGCCGAAGGGCTGTTTTCATGCTGTAAGTAGGCTTGCATTAACACCACAATGAAGTGACTTGAAGTGAAGATCCTCCAGTTGTTCTCCCCGTGTCTGCGTGGGTTTCCTCCGGATGCTCCGGTTTCTTCCCACAATCCGAAAGGCGTGCTGGTTAGGGTGCATTGGCCGTGCTAAATTCTCCCTCAGTGTAACCCAAACAGGCGCCGGAGTGTGGCAACTAGGGGGATTTTCACAGTAACTTCATTGCAGTGTTCACGCAAGCTGACTTGTGACAGTAATCAATAAACTTTATAAACATCTCCAAAAAGCCAACAACAATTTATACCGCATGAGAAGAGATGGCCCGATTGTTTGCCAAGTCAGTTCTCATTGGTCAACGGGTTGCCGAGTAATATATATTTACACACAGGCATCTTCCCTCTGCATCCAAAAGGAACTTGTCCAGGCATGTTGCAATTAAACAGAATTGTGAGGGTCTATCGTGCACCCGGTGTGTTCGCCGTAGCGATGCCAATCGGGACCCCGGAGACCGGCGTTACCTATAATCCGCCCCACTGCCCGGTTGGGACCCGCAGTTCCTCAGTGATCCTGGCGCCTTCCGCCAGGAGCTGATGTATGGCGACCTTGGCCTTGCACACTTGCACCGGCGACCCGACGATGGTGAGCAGGCGCTCGGCCGTCCCCTCGCAGCCGCCGCCTCCTCGCTGGCCTCCACTTCGATGCGGGCTCCTGTCTCCTTCCGAAGCTTAGGGTGGTGGGGGGAGGGGCAGGGGCAGGGGAGAGAAAGTCTGAGACAAGTCAAAAGTGTGACGATACTGTGCCTTTAAGAAACATACAATCAAGGACTCCGCACGTCCTCTCTTCCACCTTCTCCCTGTTATAGAGCGGAGGCTGATTCCCCATTGAGAACCAGTCGAAGCCCCCAAAGAGGAATACCTCACCCTATAATCTGTAAAAAGTGTGTGTGAAGTGTGTGCAAAGAACGAAGAGCAACACAGCACAGGTGTGACCTGCTATTCAGACACCCTTAATACAAAATAACTCCCCAACACACACACACTCGCAAATCAACACTGAAAAATTTATCTAACTGATACTGAGCAAATTAGCTATTAAACCGAATAAATTCTTCTGAACTATTCCCAAATAAGATTCTAATAAAATGCCGTTCCAACACATATAATTCCCATTCATTTCCAAAAATAGAATTTAGTCATTCTCTAAATTACAACCGGAGCTGAGAGCTGTTATCTCTGGCAGGTAGCAGTTGCTCTCTCTTTTGGTCCCACTGTCACTGCCCCCCCCCCCCTCTCTTTTATACCTGCGACGACAGATCGATATTTCCCACAATCAGATTGGTCCAAGGCTGTCAAAGCCATCAGGTTTAAATTTAATAGGTTCTTGGTATCTAAGTGCCTGATTCAAATTGATTGGCTAAATTAAACAGCATGTCATCTTAGTAAGACTGCTGCTCGGCCTTTCAATATTAATGTTTCAGTCTGGGCTCTCTGTGTACTTCTTTTTAAAATACTCTCAGCACAGAAAAAGCACCACCTTTTAATGGGACCATGAAACGCTCCCTACTCCCACCCCAGCCATTTACAATATTACCCCATTCTTACAAACACCAAATTCTAACTTTGCGATATTCCATTGGGGAAAAAGATACAAAAGACCAAGGTCACGTACCGACCGACTCAAGAACAGCTTCTTCCCTGCTGCTGTCAGGCTTTTGACTGGACCTACCTCGCGTTAAGTTGATCTTTCTCTACACCCTCGCTGTGACTGTTACACTACATTCTACACCCTCTCCTTTCCTTCTCTATGAACGGTATGCTTTGCCTGTATAACGCACAAGAAACAATACTTTTCGCTGTATGTTAATACATGTGACAACAAACAAATCTATGTACTTTATAAAAGGTATGCTTTGTCTGTATAGTGCGCAAGAAACAACGCTTTTCACCATTGGTGTAAAGTTGAGTAGAATTTGTTGGCAAAAATATAAAAAATTGTAAAATGCCAAGAGGAGAAAGCACCTCATGGTTCTGTTAAAAAAGTAGTGTTTTTTTTTCTATGCTTTGAGATTTTGGAAAGGAAAGAGATGCAGGTGCGTATAGAGTACACAGAGTGAAACAGTGTGTTGAGGGGCCAGGCAGTAGTGTTGCCAGGACAACAAGCTGTTTATAAATTTTAACCAATCGATTTAAACTAGGCGTTCAGAGTCAACCACATTGCTGTGGCTCTGGAGTCACGTTGGCCAGACCGGGGTAAGGATGGCAGATTTCCTTCCCGAAAGGGAACCAGATGGGTTTTTCCGACAATCGACAATGGGGTTACACAGTGGCAGGGTGGCACAGCACTGCTGCCTCACAGTACCAGGGTCCCGGGTTCAATTCATGGCTTGGGACGCTGTATGTATGGAGTCTGCACATTCTCCCTGTATCTGCGTGGGTTTCCTCCGGTGTTCTCCCACAGTCGAAACGTGTGCGGGATAGGGAGATCAGCCGTGCTAAATTGCCCCTTAGTGTCCAAAGATGTGTAGGTTAGGTGGATTGGCCATGCTAAATTGTCCCTTAGTGTCCAAAGATGTGCTGGTTAGGATGGATTGGCTGTGCTAAATTCTCCCTCAGTGTACCCAAACAGGAGTGTGGCGACTGGGGGATTTTCACAGTAACTTCATAGCAGCGTTAATGTAAACCGACACTAATAAATAAACTGAATGGCGGAGCAGGACCCGAGGGGCCGAATGGCCTGTTCCGGTTTCTCCCGGTTAATACTCACCTGCTTAATGGTGGAGCCCTGTCGCCCGATGATAATCTTTACGGCGTCGCGAGGGACCTTGATGTCCATGGCTATCTGATCATCACCAATCAGGACAGACTGCTCACCTAACGTCACAAAGACAACACGGAGTTAGGGCAGGGACAGGGAACACACGTGTCTGAGACACAGAGACAGAGAGAGAAAGAGACAGAGACACAGAGAGAGAGAGAGAGAGAAAGACACGATTTTCAGAAAGTGCTGGAAGTCGCTGCCTGAACAAGCGATGGAAGCAAATTCAATAGCAGCATTCCATAACAGGCGGCACGGTGGGTGAGCACTGCTGCCTCACAGCGCCAGGGACCCGGGTTTGATTCCCGGTTTGCGTCACTGTCTGTGTGGAGACTGCACATTCTCCCCGTGTCTGCGTGGGTTTCCACCGGGTGCTCCGGTTTCCTCTCACAGTCCGAAAGATGTACAGGTTAGGGTGGATTGGCCATGCTAAATTGTCCCTTAGTGTCCAAAGATGTGTAGGTTAGGGTGGATTGGCCATGCTAAATTGTCCCTTAGTGTCCAAAGATGTGTAGGTTAGGGTGGATTGGCCATGCTAAATTGTCCCTTAGTGTCCAAAGATGTGTAGGTTAGGGTGGATTGGCCATGCTAAATTGTCCCTTCGTGTCCAAAGATGTGTAGGTTAGGGTGGATTGGCCATGCTAAATTGTCCCTTAGTGTCCAAAGATGTGTAGGTTAGGGTGGATTGGCCATGCTAAATTGTCCCTTAGTGTCCAAAGATGTGTAGGTTAGGGTGGATTGGCCGTGCTAATTGTCCCTTCGTGTCCAAAGATGTGTAGGTTAGGGTGGATTGGCCATGCTAAATTGTCCCTTCGTGTCCAAACATGTGTAGGTTAGGGTGGATTGGCCATGCTAAATTGCCCCTTCGTGTCCAAAGATGTGTAGGTTAGGGTGGATTGGCCGTGCTAAACTGCCCCTTCGTGTCCAAAGATGTGTAGGTTAGGGTGGATTGGCCGTGCTAAACTGCCCCTTCGTGTCCAAAGATCCATAGGATCCCTCCAGTGCACAAGGGGGCCACAAACCCATCCCAGGCCCTGTCCTCATTACCCTATTTATTTACCCTACTCACCCACTGAAACCAAGGGGACAATTTAGCACGGCCAATCCACCTAACCCACACATCTTCCATCTGTGGGAGGAAACCGGAGCACCCGGAGGAAACCCACGCAGACACGGGGAGAACGTGCAGACTCCACACAGACAGTGACCCGAGCCGGGAATCGAACCCGGCTTCCTGGCGCCGTGAGGCAGCAGTGCTAACCCCACCGTGCCACCCTGGCGCCCTCAAAGTAGAGAAGTTGGGCATGTGCTGGTTAGGATGGATGGCCGTGTTAATTTCCCCCTCGGTGTTACCCGAAGAGGTGCCAGTGTGTGGCGACTAGGGGGATTTTCACAGTAACACTGCAGTGAAGTTAAAATGCAGTGACCGGAGGGGGGGGCGGCGGGGCACATGGCTAAAGGGGAACGGAGAGTGTGGGAGAAGTGGGCACAATCCAACCGCAACGTCCTTACCTCGAGTCTCCTTGTACCTCCTGTACAATATGTACACAACAATAGCACCGGCGGGGACCCCAATCAGCAGCATGGCTTTCTGTGTGGCTGTCAGGCTGCTCCAGCCAAACCCTGCTGACATCTTTCCTCACGCAGGCTGTGGGGGAACAAATCCCTGTCAGAGAGAGGAAGCTGTGTCACTGAGAACACACTACCTGACGGGGCGCGTCCCGCCTGGTTCCGGTAACCCACCCACCTTCCCGCAAGACACCAGGCTTCTTAACGCATGGGGGGGGGGGGGGGGGGGAGGGAGGGAATGCCTGCCCCTCCTCACACTACCCGTCCCAGCAGAGGGATCTTAGTGTCGGGGGCGGCGGGACGGCTTCGATAGGGGAACAGCGGGGAGGGTGGGTGGGTGTCAGTGGCGGCTGGGCGGGGGGGGGGGCAGTGGGGTGGAGGGGGGTGTGTCAGTTGGGGGTGTGTGTCAGTTGGCGGGAGTGTTAACGGGGAGGGGGGGAGGTGGGAGGGGGCTGTTGGGGGGTGTATCAAGGGGGGGAGGTGTCAAGGGGGGGAGGGGGCGGGTGTCAACGGGGGGGGGAGGGGGGCGGGTGTCAACGGGGGGGGAGGGGCGGGTGTCAACGGGGGGGGGAGGGGGCGGGTGTCAACGGGGGGGGAGGGGGCGGAGGGGGCGGGTGTCAACGGGGGGGAGGGGGCGGGTGTCAACGGGGGGGGGAGGGGGCGGGTGTCAACGGGGGGGGGAGGGGGCGGGTGTCAACGGGGGGGAGGGGGCGGGTGTCAACGGGGGGGAGGGGGCGGGTGTCAACGGGGGGGGAGGGGGCGGGTGTCAACGGGGGGAGGGGGCGGGTGTCAACGGGGGGGGGGAGGGGGCGGGTGTCAACGGGGGGGGAGGGGGCGGGTGTCAACGGGGGGGGAGGGGGCGGGTGTCAACGGGGGGGAGGGGGGCGGGTGTCAACGGGGGGGGAGGGGGCGGGTGTCAACGGGGGGGAGGGGGCGGGTGTCAACGGGGGTGGGGTGGGTGTCAATGGGGGGGGAGGGGGCGGGTGTCAATGGGGGGGGAGGGGGCGGGTGTCAATGGGGGGGAGGGGGCGGGTGTCAATGGGGGGGAGGGGGCGGGTGTCAATGGGGGTGGGGTGGGTGTCAACGGGGGGGAGGGGGTGGGGGTCAACTGGGGGTGAAGGGGTGGGTGTCAACGGGGGGGGAAGGGGTGGGTGTCAACGGGGGGGGAAGGGGTGGGTGTCAACGGGGGGGGAAGGGGTGGGTGTCAACGGGGGGGGGTTTGTCAACAGGGGAGAGGGTGGGTGTCAACAGGGGAGAGGGTGGGTGTCAACGGGGGAAGCCCCCTCTGCCTCAACTTCCTACCCCCATGCCTGTCCCTCCATTCCTTCCACTCCACCACTGTCCCTGAATCTTGCTCCATTCTCTTCCACCCCAATCTCACCAGAACCTTTCACTTATTGCCCTCTCCCCCAATTGCCTCCTCCCCTTATTACCCCCCCCCACCTCCACTGACCCCCCATTCCATTGCTCCCTCACTCACTCTTTCCGGATCTGCAGCCCCTGCCGCCCCGCCTCCTCCCCCTCCCTCCGCACCGCCCAATCAGCGCCCCGCCCCCACCGAGGAGGACGGACGGGAGGAGCCAGCTGACCAATGGGCGGTGCCCGCATCCAGGCTTGACCAATCGGAGCCAGGACGGAGGGACCAACGTCATCACATCCATGACACCGTATGGGGCGGAGCAGTTTATGCGACCAATCAGTTGCGTCGCACCCGGATTCTGACCAATCAGCCTCTCGCAGTATTGGGTTTCGACCAATCAATCGCCAGAAACCAGCCCGACCTCGGATTCTGACCAATCAGCTGCCGGAGGACCTGGGACTCTGACCCATCAACTCCCGGAGGACTTGCATTCTGACCAATCAGCTGCCAGTGCAGCCTTGCCTTCCGAACAACCAGCGCGGGGGACGCGTTGACCATGCGGACAGGTACCAGCCAATCAGTGGGAGCCGCCAGACTTCCGACCAATCAGCGCAGGGGCTCATTCAGGGGCTGGGCGTAAGGCCCACCAATCAAAGCGCGGAAATCCGGGACCTGGAATGGTGCAGTCTTGGAGTTGTAGTTGCCCCTCGCGCATCAGGACCGCCGCCTCAGCAAGATGATGACCAGCGCTTGTTTCCCTCTGCCCTTCCACATCCAGTTCCCCTCACTTATTCCCTCTCCCTCCCTGCATGGGACCCGGCCGGACATTGCCCCGGGGAGGGGGAATAATCACTTCACGATGGCGGTCGGAAGACGACGGCAGTTAGCGCCGCGGGACGATGTCAGTCAGTCAGTGCGCCTGCGCGGTAGCCAAGGCGTGGGGCGAAGAGATGGTCGTCAGTGCGCCTGCGTGGTGGCCAAGGGGCGGGGCTGCGGATGAGGGGGCGGTTAGTCAGTGCGCCTGCGCAGTCGCCAAGGGGCGGGGCAGTGAATGCGGGGCCGTCAGTCAGTGCCCTGCACGGCGGCTAAGGGGCGGGTCAGAAAATGAAGCTGCCGTTAGTCAGTCAATGCGCCTGCGCAGTGGCCAGTGGCAGAAGATGAGGGGACTGTCAGTCAGTGCGCTGCGCGGTGGCCAAGGGGCGGGGCAGAAAAATGAATCTGCCATCAGTCAGTGCGTCTGCGCGGTGGCCAAGGGGCGGGGTAGAGGATGCGGGGAGCCGTCACTCAGCCAGTGCGTCTGCACATTGGCCAAGGGGCGGGGCAGAGGACGAGGTGGGGGGGCCGCCCGTCAGTCAGTCGGTAAGCGCGCCTGCGTGGCGGCCAAGGGGTGAAGGAGCAGGAGAGCCGTCAGTCAGTCAGTGCGCCTGCGCGGCGGCCAGGGCCGGCACCGTGCTCCGGGACTCGGCAGGTAGGCGGGTGAGGGCGTAGCGCGCATGCGCCGGGGCCCCTGTCCTCCCCTTCCACCGCCGTCGTCAGCCACGTGACCATCTTCCCGCGCGCGGCGCGGCAGTTAGGCACGCGCGATTGGTGTTGGAGTGGTCAACAGTCACTGCAACAACAACTTGCATTGCCCTGACGCCTTTTATCGGGACCTTTTGCTTTTTGAAGTGAAATGCTGTTTAAAGTTACTGTAGCGAAGTGACTATGGTTTTGTGAAGGGGAGTTCGTGCCTCACGAACTTGTTGGAGGTTTTTCGATGGAGTGACGAAGATGATTGATGAGGGTCGGTCAGCGGATGTTGTCTACGTGGACTTCAGTGAGGCCTTTGACAAGCTCCCTCATGGCAGACTGGTGCAGCTGCATGGGATCAGAGGTGAGCTGGCAAGGTGGATATAAAACTGGCTCGGTCTGAGAAGACAGAAGGTAGCAGTGGAAGGGTGTGTTTCTGAATGGAGGGCTGTGACAAGTGGTGTTCCTCAGGGATCAGTGCTGGGACCTTTGCTGTTTGTAATATATATATAAATGATTTGGAGGAAAATGTAACCGGTTTGATTAGTAAGTTTGTGGACGACACAAAGGTTGGTGGATTTGCGGATAGCGATGAAGACCATCAGAGGTTTTAGATCAGTTGGAGACTTGGGTGGAGAGATGGCAGATGGAGTTTAATCTGGACAAATGTGAGGTCATGCATTTTGGAAGGTCTGATACAAGTAGAAAATATACTGTAAATGGCAGAACCTTTAAGAGTATTGACAGGTCTGGGCGTACAGGTACACAGGTCACTGAAAGTGGCAATGCAGGTGGAGAAGGTGGTCAAGAAGGCATACGGCAAAGCTTGCCTTCATCGGCCAGGGTATTGAGTTTAAAAATTGGCAAGTCATTGTTGCAGCTTTACTGAACCTTAGTGAGGCCCCACTGGGAATATAGTGTTCAATTCTGGGTCACCCACACTACCAGAAGGATGTGGAGGCTTTGGAGAGGGTTACAGAAAAGATTGACCAGGATGTTGCCCCTGGTAGGGAGGGCATTAGCGATGAGGAGAGGTTGGAGAAACTAGGTTTGTTCCCACTGGAGGTTGAGGGGGAGACCTGATAGAAGTCTACAAGATTCTGAGGGGCAGAGTGGATAGTCAGAAGCTTTTTTCCCCCAGGGTGGAAGAGTCAGGGGCACAGGCTTAAGGTGCGAGGGACAAGGTTTAAAGGAGATGTACGAGGCAGATTTTTTACACAGAGGGTGGTGGGTGCCTGGAACTTGTTGCCGGGGGAGGTAGTGGAAGCAGATACGGTAGTGACTTTTCAGGGGCGTCTTGACAAATATGTGAATAGGATGGGAATAGAGGGATATGGTCCCCGGAAGGGTAGGGGGTTTTAGTTCAGGTGGGGCAGCATGGTCGGTACAGGCTTGGAGGGGCCGAAGGGCCTGTTCCTGTGCTGTAATTTTCTTTGTTCTTTGCTCCCTAACAAAGTCCACTTCTGTGTGCTGAGTGTTGCCTGCTTTCCTTCTCTGGTGTGTGTATATATATGAACAATTTGTACCTGACTGAATCTATGACACAGGTTAGCAAGGCCATGGATGACAAATGAGAATCAGGACAGATTTTGTTTTTATCCATTCCTGGGACACGGGCGTCGCTGGCTGGGCTAGCATTTATTGTCCATCCCTAGTTGCTGTTGGAGGGGCAGTTGAGAGTCAACCACATTGCTGTGGCTCTGGAATCGCATGCAGGCCAGACTGGGGTAAGGACAGCAGATTTCCTTCCCTAAAGGGAACCAGATGGGTTTTTCCGACAATGGGTCGTTAGTAGATTCTTAATTTCAGATTTTTTTTTATTGAATTCAAATTCCACCATCTGCCGTGGCGGGATTCGAACCCAGGTCCCCCAGAACATTAGCTGAGTTTCTGGATTAGTAGTCTAGCAATAATACCACTAGGCCATCGCCTCACCCTGTTTGGGTGGCAGAGGTTGTGGGGATACCATCAGTGTTTGTATTCTTGCCCGTCCCCAATTGCCCCTTGAGAAGGTGGTGGGTGATCCGCCATCTTGAACCTGCTGCAGTCCCGGGTGGTGTAGGTACACCTACAGCGCTGTTAGGGAGGCAATTCCGGGATTTTGACCCCAGCCACTTGCAGGTGGTGGTGTTCCCCATGTGTCTGCTGCCCCCCACCCTTGTCATTCTAGATGGTAGAGGTGGCGGGTTTGGAAGGTGCTATTGAAGGAGCTTTGGTGAGTTGCTGCAGAGCATCTTGTAGATGGTACACACGGCTGTGTCGGTGGTGGAGGGAGTAGGTGTTTGTGGTTAGCGTGTCGATCGAGCGGGGCTGCTTTGTCCTGGCTGCTGTCGAGCTTCTTGTGTGTTGTTGGAGCCGCACTCGTCCAGGCAAGTGGAGAGCATTCCATCACACTCCTGACTTGTGTCCTTGTAGATGGTGGACAGGCTTTGGGGAGTCAGGAGTTATTCTCCACAGGATTCCCAGCCTTTGACCTACTCTAGTAGCCACAATATTTATATGGCAAGGTCCAGTTCAATTTCTGGTCAATGGTAACCCCCAGGATGTTGATAATGGGGGGGAGTTCAGTTTCTGGTCAATGGTAACCCCCCAGGATGTTGATAGTGGGGGGGAATTCAGTGATGGTCAGTGGTAACCCCCAGGATGTTGATAGTGGGGGGAATTCAGTGATGGTCAATGGTAACCCTCAGGAAGTTGATAGTGGGGGAGGGGAGATTCAGTAATGGTCAATGGTAGCCTCCAGGATGTTGATAGTGGGGGGATTCAGCGATGGTGATGTCACGGAATATTTCCCTGTGCTCAGTCCCAGGAACCTACTCAGCGAACATTCATTAACAGTGACCCCAGCATTGGACTTCTGTATTGTTAACTGTCGTTCTGTAGGAAAGTGTGAACTTGTTCATTTTGGCACCCGTGTGTTTTGTGTACACTATCAGTGTCCTTAAGGAAAGACGTAAATATGTTTTTCAGAAAGAATGTTCCCGATGGTAGGGAGTCCAGACTAGGTGGTCATGGTTTGAGGATAAGGGGTAAACCTTTTAGGACTGATGTGAGGGGAAATTTCTTCACCCAGAGGGTGGTGAATGTCTGGAATTCACTCCTACAGAAAGCAGTTGAGGCCAAAATGTTGTGTGATTTCCAGAAGAAATTAGATATCGCTCTTGGGGCTAAAGGGATCGAGGGATATTGGGGGGGGAATCAGGATATTGAATTTGATAATCAGCCATGATCGAAATGAAAGGCAGAGCAGGCTGGAAGGGCCGAATGGCTGCCTCCTGCTTCGAGTTTCCGTGGGTCAGGAAGAATGGTTCAGGACAGCAACGTGGACATTTTCAAGAAGTTCCCAGTATCTCAAACCTGTATCCCAAAGAAAGTCTGCTTCCTCAGTGAACAAGACAAGATGAAAGACACAATCCTGTGTGCACTCAGCTACCCAGCACGCAAACACATACACACACGTCTGCATGCAAATACACACAGTGCACACACACACACACAAACGCATGCCTGCATGCAAACACATGCACGCGCGCACACTTGCGCATGCCCGCATGCGCACGCGCACACATTCACGCACACACATGCAGCCGCTCACACATGCAAACACACACATGCCCGCACGCAAACGCACACATGCATAGCACAGATGAACACGTGACAGAACAAAAGGACGACTGCCCTTTTAACATTCAATCCTTTAATAAAACATTCATTAATAGTTGACCAAATATTCGGATAGCAAACAGTCAGGGTGCGAAATATGCTTACAAAATGGAACCGATATCATTCAAAAAAGGTCCTTTCGAGTCTAACATTGAAATCAGTGCAAAGCAATGGCAAATGCAGATTCCAAAAGAATGCCCCCTCTCCATCACCCTGCTCCCGCCCCACTGCGCAGAGGCCGACATCGCTGCTTTCAGAGTAAAGTGAATGTTTTCCCGGGAACTGACTCGAGCTTTAACACTGGCGCCTGCCTATTGAATGGGATCACAAAGTTCGGACCTTGTGAAATCGTCACATACCACAACGCTCCCCCCCCCCCCACCCCCTCCCCGTGAGAGCGCTGTGGAGTGAAGTGGGTGAGGGAGGGACGAGGTTTACTCTGTGTCAGGTTCCGTTGAGTCAAATGGCAACTAGACAATGCTTAATTTTTCGTTTAAAAACACGGGCTGCACGACCTGGGTTTCAGGAGAGAGAAGCCATCTTGGTTCAGTGTTGGGGGGAGTGAACTGCCTCAGGAATGGTGTACTGTCTTGTTCAGAATGAGATAAGGTTCCCATTCCCTGCGTGTGTTCCCTCAAAGCGGGTCATTTTCGAAAACCATGCAGAGATGCTCCCGGGATCACGGCACATTGGAACGTCCAAACAATCCTGCCTTGTCCCTCGCTCTCCCGACTTGCTGTTCAAAGAGGCCTTGTCTTCCCAACACCCATTTGTCCAAAGGGTGGATTTATGGTCCCCTCTTGGCAACGGCCTGCTAAAGGATTGTTTGGGCAGTCTGAACCAACAAAAGGGCTAAATTAAAAACATTAAATGAATATTCCCTGTGGGGAGGCTGTAATGCTTGGTCACTGCAGACTGGCACAGCTAGAGGAATTTGTTGACCACCCAGTTTTTGGTGGGTTAAGAGTCCCTGCCTTGCACAGAGATCCATGATGGGGGCACTCTCATCCCATCAGCAACTCCCAGGACAGGTACAGCACGGGATTAGATACAGAGTAAAGCTCCCTCTACACTGTCCCCAGTCAAACACTCCTAGGACAGGTTCAGCATGGCTTAGCTACACAGTAAAGTTCCCTCCACACTGTCCCCCATCAAACACTCCCAGGACAGGAATAGCACGGGGTTAGATACAGAGTAAAGCTCCCTCTGCATTGTCCCCCATCAAACACTCCAGGGCAGGTACAGCAAGGGGTTAGATACAGAGTGAACCTCCCTCTACACTGTCCCCCATCAAACACTCCCAGGACAGGTACAGCACGGGATTAAATACAGAGCAAAGCTCCCTCTACACCGTCTCCCATCAAACACTCCCAGGACAGGTACAGCATGGGATTAAATAGAGTAAAGCTCCCTCTACACTGTCCCCATCAAACACTCCCAGGATAGGTACAGCACAGGGTTAGATACAGAGTAAAGCTCCCTCTACACTGTCCCCATCAAACACTCCCAGGACAGGTACAGCACGGGATTAGATTCAGAGTAATGCTCCCTCTACACTGTCCCCCACCAAACACTCCCAGGACAGGGACAGCACAGGGTTAGATACAGAGTAAAGCTCCCTGTTCACTGTCCCCATCAAACACTCCTAGGACAAGTACAGCACAGGATTAAATACAGAGAAAAGCTCCATGTGTTTTGTGAAGGTGCCAGCTTACTGCCCAGGTGTAATGGTAGGTTTATCATTTGGGGCCATTCTGTTCACTCTGCACTGCGCTCCCATTTGAATTCGGAATGGTTTCATCAGGGTCTCTCACCTTTCCCAAAACGTGCTACCACCTGGCAAGCAAAGGTGCACCCACCCACCCACCCCTCCCCGTTGCCAAGGCTCTTATTACCAGAACGGTAGTCAAAAACAGGATGAGCGCTTCCCAATAATCCTCCTCGGAGCAGGAAGCTAATGGCCAGTCGCTCTGCACAGCTGGGCATCGGGGAGGACTGGGAGACTTGACCAGTGCGATGAGTAGGGGGGAGACGGCAAGCGATTCACGTCATTAAATGCATCACCTTTTATGAGAAGGTGCCAGCTTTTTCCAAGCATTCCGGAGTTAGCATTCAGTGTAAAAAAAAATCACAAACTCCATGCGAGCCTCAGGAACCCACCCTCTCCCCTCCCGACCAAAAAATCGGCCCTCAAATCAGGGCACAGGCAGCAACAAGGGCAAACAGGACTGCAGCGATCGCCAGTGATGGCGAGGATCCCCCATTGACCCTGACGTTATAGATAGCGACCACCTCCTTCAATCCATCCTCGCTGGCCAGGCACTGGAAGAGCCCCCCACTCGTAGGGAGGTGTCCATTGAAGAAGAGGGTGCATGATCCGTCCCTGATGGTGCAGTTAAACTGCTCCTTCTGGTTGTAACTCCACGTGTACACCGCGTGGTAGGACTTGACTGGGCAGGGCAGGTAGAGATAGGTGCCTGAATCCACCGTCAACTCCTGGGACCGCCCATCCAGCGTCGGGTCTCCTGAGGGGCGAGGGAACAGAAAATTATTTCGATCCTTTCTGGCTCGTCAGATTGCGATTACTATTCTGCATCCTGCAGCCCTCAAACAGCGCTTCACTGGCCGGACACTGGGATGATCCCTGAGAATTGGGATGGCAATGTTAAAGGCCGTTATACCCTGTAATGACTTCATACAGACCATTGAGGTTGGCCAGTTGAAGTATGAGCTCCCTGATTAAGGATCCAATTGATAAGCCAATCAGGCAATCTTTGCCTCTTACTTAACTGGCGTGTCAGTTCCTCTGGCACCCCCAGAAATAGACTGTTGACTACCAGCACTCTGTACTGCTGTTAGAGTTTGTAAATTAAGGAATTCTGGTGAAGGAACTTCTGCCTCCGAAGACTTATTAAAATTTCCCACCCATTGTGCGATATGTTAGATTACCTGACCTCTCGAATTCCAATCCGTTCAATACGGATGTCACCAATCTTAGTTACTGAGTAGACTCAGATGGGTACAGCACGGGTCAGATACAAAGTAAAGCTCTCTCTACACTGTCCCCCATCAAATGCTCCCAGGACAGGTACAGCACGGGATTAGATACAGAGTAAAGCTCCCTCTATACTGTCCCCCATCAAACACTCCCAGGACAGAGACAGCAAGGGGTTAGATACACAGTAAAGCTCCCTCTACACTGTCCCAGCAATGTGCTTTAGCCAGAACCTTGCCATGTTCCGAGCTGATTTACTCACTTATGACACCAGCGTATCTTTTGGGTTAGATTCAAAGTATTTGTGCTTTGTTCTGGACAGTTTGTGACCATTTGGAACTGGGTTCAATTAGTGTCCAGTTTGTTTCAGCCTGGTATCTTTCATTCAGCCCCAGGAGTTGCCTTTTCCTCATCTCCACACTGAATCTGTCAAGTCATACAGTGCAGAAAAGACCCATTGAGTCCGTGCTGACAATATCTCCCACCAAAGGTGAGCTTACCCCATTTTCCAAGCTCAGTGATCCTGCTGCTCTGAACCTGGAGAGCTCTAGGAACGGATGAGCCCCTGGGTCTCTCACGTTGGGAATTAGCACCAGCCGTTTCTGAGTGAGCTCAGCATCAGATCGCTGCAGTGGAGATATCAGAAGCAGCTGGTGCTCTGCACTCACCCCAGCAGGAAGATTCTCTGCTCTGTGCTTGCTTTGGTTCTTTTGAGATCCTTCATTTGCGGCATCAATGGCAAGGGCAAAATTATTACCATCTCTCATTTTCTTTAATAAGAATTGTTCTTGTGAGTCACTTCCCCTCCCTGCCCTTGCCCACCCTGTGCGGTGTAGGTACACCCATTGTGCTGTTGTGGAGGGAGTTCTGGGATTTTGACCCAGTGACAGTTGTGATGTTAATGAACCTTTCTCTTATTCCATCAGTCCAAAGATGTGCAGGTTAGGTGGATTGGCCATGCTAAATTGCCGCTTTGTATCCAAAGATGTGTAGGTTGTGTGGATTGGTCATGCTAAATTGATTGTTAGTGTCCAAAGATGTGCAGGTTGGGTGGATTGGCCATGCTAAATTGCCCCTTAGTGTCAGGGGGACTAGCTAGGTTAAATACATGAGGTTATGGGGATAGGACCTGGAGAGGGTTTGTCGTCGGTGCAGACCCCATGGGCTGAATGGCCTCCTTCCGCACTGTAGGAATCTATACTCCTGGGCTTAAATGCTGTTATTAGGAGGTGATAAGACAAACTGCAGGCAGGTCAGGTATCAGGAATTCAGTTTGGAGCTGCGGGTTTGAGGTTGTTCATTTTAGAAAGGGCAGCAAGCTAATAAGAAGTGTTTTCCCTTTCTCCCTGTCGGTGTCCTGAAGGGTGAAAAGCTGCTGTTGTTGGGGGTTGGACCAGAGTCTCTCTGGTGTTTTGGGGGAAGCTGTCATATCTTCAAACTGTTTTGAGTTGCAGGAGCACTTAACTACATTAGTCAACTAAGGGTCTCGATCCCAGTATCACGTGAGCAGTAGTCTGTGTTGTATTGAACTTGTTTAAAGGGTTGTTTCTGGAGGTTGGTTTAGATTGGGACAGCTTATTCATTAATGATTATACATTATAGTGGTTGTTTTGCTTTTTGTTTGTAATTGATAAAAGGTCTGGCTAATTTTCTTATTGTGCATGTTAACTGTATTCTTAATTAAACTGTTCAATTAAAGCTCCCTTGTGGGTCACTTGAATTATACCCAAAGTGAAACATCTCATGCTTATCCGAGCCAAATTCACAATGTAAAACTTATGATTCAGACAGGCTTCAGAAAACACTTTGGAGTTTCTAACCGGAACCATAAAATGGTGAAGGAACAGCTGATAGAGGTGCGGATTACCTGCTCCGTCATAGCAAAGGGAGACATTGAGCTGTTCGACACTCTGGAGGGGTACACTGCAATGAAAGAAACAACAGTAAACAGACGTCATTACTGACCCAGAGTCATAGAGGTTTATAGCATGGAAACACACCCTTCGGCCCAACTTGTCCATGCTGTCCTTTGTTTTTAAACCCCTAAGCTAGTCCCAATTGCCCACATTTGGCCCATATCCCTCTATACCCATCTTACCCATGTAACTGTCTAAATGCTTTTTAAAAGACAAAAATTGTACCTGCCTCTACTATTGACTCTGGCAGCTCGTTCCAGACACTCACCACCCTCTGTGTGAAAAATTGTCACTCTGGACCCTCTCCCCTCTCACATTAAACCTGTGCCCTCTAGTTTTAGACACCCCTACCTTTGGGAAAAGATATTGACTGTCTAGCTGATCTATACCCCTCATTATTTTATAGACCTTGATAAGATTATCCCTCTGCCTCCTACACTCCAGAGAAAAAAGTCCCAGTCTATCCAGCGTGTCCTTATAACTCAATCCATCAAGTCCCGGTAGCATCCTAGTAAATCTTTTCTGCACTCTTTCTAGTTTAATAATATCCTTTCTATAATAGAGTGACCAGAACTGTATACAGCATTCTAAGTATGGCCTTACCAATGTCTTGTACAGCTTCAACAAGACATCCCAACTCCTGTATTCAATGTTCTGATCAATGAAACGAAGCATGCTGAATGCCTTCTTCACCACTCTATCCACCTGTGACTCCACTTTCAAGGAGCTATGAACATGTACCCTTAGATCTCTTTGTTCTGTAACTCTCTCCCCCAACATCCTACCATTAACTGATTAAGTCCTGCCCTGGTTCGATCGACCAAAATACTCACCTTGCATTTATCTAAATTAAACCTCATCTGCCATTCATCAGCCCACTGGCCCAGTTGATCAAGATCCCGTTGCAGTCTGAGATAACCTTCTTCACTGTCCACTATGCCAGCAATTTTAGTGTCACCTGGAAAATTATTAACCCTGCTTCTGATATTCTCATCCAAATCATTCATATAAATGACAAGTAAGAGTGAACCCAGCACTGATCCCTGAGCCACACCGCTGGTCACAGGCCTCTAGTTTGAAAAACAACCCTCCAGAACCACCCTCTGGCTTTTGTCATCAAGCTAATTTTGTATCCATTTTGCTACCCTAGCCTGGATCAGAAACAATCACCAGATTTCCACTAAGTAATGCTTGTTACACTATCAGAATGTCATGCTTCTGTTGTGATGTTGGAATGTGATGCTGATAAAGGGCAGAGTACATTGCGTGGCCCCTTTTTAAAAGCTGTTTTTGTTTCTCTGCTTGGAAGTTTAAAATGCAGTGTACACCCAGAGTCCAAGCTCAAACATTCACATCTAAAAGTCAAGCAGTGGTTTCAGCAAGGCAACCTGTTTATGACCAAATTCAGCCCAATCAATTTAAAGCAAGCATTCAGCTACCAAGAACCTATAAGATTTGAATTTGATGGTGTAGACAAAATCTGACCAATCCTGTTGGAAGAAAAGTGATAGGTCATCACAGGTATAAAAGAGGGTGCAAGGGTGGGGACTGGAGAACAGGAGATAGCACCTGCCACCCACTTCTGGAGAGGGAGAGAGCAGCTCTCCACCCTGCCAGATATTTTTTAAGAGAATGCATCATCTAACCAGTGAAAGGTACCAAATCAGAAAGAACTTGCAGACAGAGACATCAACCAATAAACTCCAGAAGATTCTGAAAGACAAAACCTGGTTGTATGTTTTTCTTGAGAGTTCTGTTATTACCTTTTTTCGTTAAGGAATGAATATTGTATTTATTTGAACAACATTCCATCAGAATCTTATTTTATTTGGTGTGTAACTTGTTTGCTTAAAGTTCCTGGTTAGTTAAAAACTAAATAAAGAATTCATTTAAAGTGTGGGGTATTTCTGTTAGTTACCCACTGAACATTACTGAAGGAGATTTCATACCTTCCCACACACTTTTAACAGATTGAGTTCAGAGATTCGTAGTTGGGGGATTCGGAGTTGTGTATCAAAAGGGGAACAACCTCTGCATTGTAACACTTCAAGTTTTCACTGAGGAAAGGCTAACTCTCATTTAAGGTACTCAGTGCCAGCACTTATTGCCCATCTTTAATTGCCCCTTGGGAAAGTGGTGGGGAACCAATACTGGAGAGAGGTGGCGCGTTGTTCACTACCACCAGTGTAAATGGCCAGAGAATGATGATCTTATTATCCATTCCTGGGACATGGGCGTCGCTGGCTGGGCCAGCATTTATTGCCCATCCCTAGTTGCCCCTTGAAGGGGCAGTTGAGAGTCAACCACATTGCCGTAGCTCTGGAGTCACATGTAGGCCAGACCAGGGTAAGGACGGCAGATTTCCTTCCCTAAAGGGAACCAGATGGGTTTTTCTGACAATGGGTCATCAGTAGATTCTTAATCCCAGATATTTTTTATTGAATTCAAATTCCACCATCTGCCGTGGCGGGATTTGAACCCAGGTCCCCCAGAACATTAGCTGAGTTTCTGGATTAATAGTCTAGCGATAATATCACTGGGCTATCGCCTCACCAGGGGTTGATGAGGCAGTAGTACTAAGAATAGTCCCCTTTTGTTGATTGGGTGGGCAGAAGGAACCAGAGTCGGCACAGCACGATGGCATAGTGGGTTAGCGCCGCTGTCTCACAGTGCCAGGGACCCAGGTTCAATTCCCGGCTTGGGTCACTGTCTGTGTGGAATCTGCACATTCTCCCCGCGTCTGTGTGGGTTTCCTCTGGGTACTCCGGTTTCCTCCCACAGTCCGAAAGACATGCTGGTTAGGGTGCATTGTCCGTGTTAAATTCTCCCTCAGTGTAACCTGAACAGGAGTGTGACGGCTAGGGGATTTTCACAGTAACTTCATTGCAGTGTTAATGTGAGCCTTACTTGTGACGAATAAATACAGACAGTGGAAAATGAGCAACTGTGGGAAGAAACGGACAAGGGGATGATGACGAGGGTTGTCAAATGAGCCTGGTTAAAAGTAGTCTACAAATGCAGCCAGTATATCAAGGCCTACCTGCTGTTACTGCTCACTGCTTCAGAGACGGGCACGCATTTCCCAGTGCCTTGATCCCATCCGCAATACGGATCCCTGGCAGCGACACACTGCTGGCAGCTGCTTCCGTACTCCTCGCAGTTTGCCAGGGGCAGTCGGACGGTCTCCAGTGGGGTCCCGACAAACAGATAACCCTGAAAGGGGGGCAGTGTCAGAGAGTTAGTGCCATACGAGGTGAGAGGCAGCACATTCTGTAACCAGAACATCCGCAAAGTGGTGGTGAAAGGCAGGACAAACATGGGAGTATAAGGTCTCTGTGTGACGCTACATACTCATGTCCTTATCTCAAAGCAGCCACAAAAGTTTACAGCATGGAAACAGGCCCTTTGGCCCAAAAGTTTCCCAGCCCTGGCCCACTGGCAATCTCCAATCCCGTGCTGGGTGTGTGTACCACCCCCTGCATCTGGTCCTGGGCTACATGCAACAAGCAAGTCAGATGTTCGATTCCCATTCCTTGTGGAGTCACTGGTTGGGATTTTCCAGCCTCAAAACTGGAAAATCCCACTGGAGTTCAATGATCCACCCCCTCCGACCGCTACGATTCCCATAGAGTTTTACAGCACAGAAACAGGCCCTTCGGCCCACTGTGTCCATGCCAGCCATCGAGCACCTATCTATCCCAATCCCATTTTCCAGCACTCTGTCCGTAGCTTTGTACACTGTGGTGTTCCAAGCGCTCATCTAAATGTTGTGAGGGTTCCCGCCTCTACCACCTCTTCCAGGCAGCGAGTCCCAGACACCCTCTGGGTGAAAAGGTTTCCCCTCAAATGCCCCCTAAATCTCCTGTCCCTGACCTCAAATCGATGCAGTAAGAAGTCTCACAACACCAGGTTAAAGTCCAACAGGTTTATTTGGTAGTAAACGCCACTAGCTTTCGGGGTTTGCCCCTTCGTCAGGTGAGTGGGGAGTTCTGATCACAAACAGGGCATATAAAGACACACATAGTTTACAGAATACTGATTAGAATGCGAGTCGTTACAGCTAATCAAGTCTTAAAGGTGCAGACAATGTGAGTGGAGATGGCATTAAGCACAGGTTAAAGAGATGTGTATTGTCTCCAGACAGGACAGTAAGTGAGATTTTTCAAGCTCAGGCAAGTCATGGGGGTTACAAATAGTGTTACATGAACCCAAGATCCTGGTTGAGGCCATCCGCACGTGTGCGGAACTTGGCCATCAGTTTCTGCTCAGCGACTTTGCACTGTCGTGTGTCATGAAGGCTGCCTTGGAGAACACTTACCCGAGGATCAGAGGCCGAATGCCCGTGACCACTGAAGTGTTCGCCAACAGGAAGGGAACAGTCTTGCCTGGTAATTGTCGAGTATCTGGATGGTAGGTTGGGGAGACCATGCAGACACTACAACAACAGATGAATGAACACCGCTCGACAATCACCAGACAAGACTGTTCTCTTCCTGTTGGGGAACACTTCAGCGGTCACAGGCAGTCAGCCTCTGATCTTCGGGTAAGCGTTCTTCAAGGCGGCCTTCATGACACACGACAGCGCAGAGTCGCTGAGCAGGAACTGATAGCCAAGTTCTGCACACGTGAGGACAGCCTCAGCCGGGATCTTGGGTTCATGTCACACTATTTTAACCCCCATGACTTGCCTAGGCTTGCAACATCTCACTAACTGTCCTATCTGGAGACAATAGACATCTCTTTAACCTATGCTTAATGCTATCTCCATTCACATTGTCGGCACCTCTAAGACTTGATTAGCTGTAAAGAACATAGAACAGTACAGCACAGTGCAGGCCCTTCAGCCCTCAATGTTGTGCTGCGCTATGTCCAAAGACAAGGTCAAGCTATCCCACTCCCTATCCTTCTGGTGTGTAAAGATTTGCATTCTAATCAGTATTCTGTAAACTGTGTGTGCCTTTATATGCTCTGTTTGTGATCAGAACTCCCCACTCACCTGACGAAGGAGCAGCGCTCTGAAAGTTAGTGGCGTTTACTACCAAATAAACCTGTTGGACTTTAACCTGGTGTTGTGAGGCTTCTTACTGTGTTTACCCCAGTCCAACGCTGGCACCTCCACCTCAAATCTATGCCCCAGTTATTGACCCCTCTGTTAACGGGAAAAGTTCTTTCCTACCCACCCTATCTATGCCACCTCACCCAGGGCAGAATGAGAGGGAGTTTCTAGTCTGAGTATTACCGTGCTAGAGTCCAGAGTCATGGAGGAGATGGGAGCTTCTATCTTAAAGGGGCTGAGCTCAGAAATAATGAAGATCTTCCCTTTGCTGTGCAGAACTTTGTGGATTTTGCCATTGCCTTTAAATAGAAATGAAGAAACAGTTACCAGCCTTGATCATAAGCAGTTGTGTATATAGGTTATTCGTCCTCATGTTCTTGTGAATTGGTCCTGATGAATGCGGGGTGAAAAACTTTGACAGCATGTCTCTTTTTTCGGCATTGCTCAAATATTAAATATTTTAAACATTAAGTGGCTCAGCGGGTTAGCATTGCTGCCTCACAGTGCTAGGAACCCGGGTCCTATTCCCGGTTTGGGTCACTGGCTGTTTGTACGTTCTTCCCCTGTGTCTACGTGGGTTTCCTCCGGGTGCTCTGGTTTCCTCCCACACTCCAAAGATGTGCAGGTTAGATGGATTGGCCATGCTAAATTGCTGCTTAATGTCCAAAGATGTGCGGGACCGTGCAATGCCTTTTTTCCAATTTTTTTGTCATATTACAGAC
Organism: Carcharhinus amblyrhynchos; assembly: GCF_965287045.1. Lineage (NCBI taxonomy): Eukaryota > Metazoa > Chordata > Chondrichthyes > Carcharhiniformes > Carcharhinidae > Carcharhinus > Carcharhinus amblyrhynchos. The sequence goes on from NW_027650148.1 coordinate 30,998, forward strand.
ACCAAATTCTAATATTCTACTCAACCTGCAACACCAGTTTATCCGCCACTTGTCGCTTTACGTACCCATTCCTACGAACAAGACCTGGTAGAATTTCTGGTTGGCACCTTTGACGCTGTCAGCAGTGACCTTGGTATAGTTGCCTTGCTTGATGAAGTAGAGCGGGTATTCGTTGATGGCTTCCTCAATCTCCGGGTAGCTTCGAATTGCCGCCAGGACATTTTTCGGAACACTGCCGGTAGTGCACTGTAGGCAACAATGGCAAGATGTGCAAATAAAAAATCTCCCTCCAGAAGAAGCTCCAAGCAGGCTGATTTAGTCGAACATTTTTACAGTGGTTAAAGCTATCCTGTCCAACTGTGTGCCAGGGACCCAGAATGGCAGCGAGACAGGGAAAGGGATCGGATATTAGGCAGTGTCCAGAGTGGAGTGGGTTTCCCACACGCGCTGCTGGCTGTGCGATGTGTGTTAATCATTCAGAACCAAAGGAAATGTAACAATGCTTTCTGACTACCATCCCAAGCTGTGTTTTCCGTTATTTTATATATAAACCCCCTCCGAACCCCTCGATTAGATTCCAGTCTGTAACTCACTCCCGGGTATCTGTTCTTCTATATATAAACCACCCTGAACCCCTCGATTAGATTCCAGTCTATAACTCACTCCTGGGTATCTGTTATTCTGTATAAAAACCACTCTGATCAACTTCCAGGTGAGGAGGATGTGTGGAGGTCAAGGGTGTGGACGGAGGGTGGAGGTTGTGCGGGGCTCACAGGATGAGGGGTCAGAGATTGGTGTTGCATGAGAGAGATCTGGGGGTATGAGCCCGAGGGAGATCAGGGATCTCTGTGGTGGGTGGTGAGGGCATGGTTAGACGTCAATATCTCACCTCAGTCCTGTGGTTCGGGCTGGGGTTCACGTAGGGGATGAATGTCCTTGAGCTGGTGTGTGGGGGTGAGGGTTTGGGTCAGTGGATGGGGGAAGGGGAGGGTTGAAAAGCTGCAGGGGAAGTCCCCTGGGCACCAGTCTACGAATCCACAACAGTTCATCCCTCTAACTCTTTCTGGTTTATTACTGGCATAACGCTGGCTGAACCATCTGAGGTTCGGGACTTCCATGGTTCCCAGCGCAGAGCAATTGTCCAGGGAAGTGTGGATAGCACAGTGGGTTAGCACTGCTGCCTCCCAGCGCCAGGTACCCGGATTTGATTCCCAGCTTGGGTCACTGCCTGTGTGGAGTCTACACGTTTTCCCTGTGTCTGCGTGGGTTTCCTCCCACAGTCCCAAAGACGTGCTGGTTAGGGTGCACTGACCGTGCGAAATTCTCCCTCCAGTGTAACCTGAACAGGCGCCGGAGTGTGGCAACTAGGGGAATTTCACAGTAACTTCATTACAGTGTTAATGTCAGCCTTACTCGTGACTAATAAATCAACTTTACTTTAAGTTAGCACTTCTGGGCTTGAACTGAGTCTTCCAGGAGGGTTTCATTCCCCAGCGCATCTGTGGAGTAAGCCTCAACTCTGACCCTGGGGTGGTTTGGCAGTTAGGATCCACTGATGTGTGCTGATGGTCTCACAACGTGCTGTGTGTCCCGTTGGAGCCACTGCTTCGTGACGAGAAACGGGGTCCTCAGCTGTTTTTCTGGCTCCCCCCTCCTCTTGCACCCAAAGCACACCCCTCTCGTGAGACAAGAACACAACATAAGAAGAAATAGGAGCAGGAGTAGGCTATCTATCCCCTCGAGCCTGCCCTGCCATTCAGTAAGATCATGGCTGATCTGATAGTGGTTCAGTTCCACTTATGCACCTGCTCCCCATAACCCTTAATTCCCTTATTGGTCAGAAATCTATCTACCTGTGACTTAAACACGTTTAACGAGGTAGCCTCCGTTGCTTCAATGGGCAGAGAATTCCAAAGATTCACTACCCTCTGAGGGAAGAAGTTCTTCCTCAACTCTGTTCTAAATTGACTCCCCCTTATTTTGAAACTGTGCCCTTTAGTTCTTGTTTCCATCCTAAGTGAAAATAATCTCTCTGCTTCTACCCTGTCTATCCCCTTTATTATCTTACGTGTCTCTATAAGATGTCACCTCAGCCTTCTAAACTCCAACGAGTACCGGCCCAGTCTACTCAATCTCTCCTCATAAGCTAACCCCCCTCAGTGAAGCCACAGGAGACTCTGTTTCATTCCACACCCCTGGCCGTACCTTTCCTGGCTTCGGATTAGCTGGAAGGCTGCCAGTGAAACCTTTCAGTTTGGGGTTTTTAAACACAGCTTCAATGTGTGTTTGCGAATAGGCACAGATTGCAGTAAAGTTCCTGCAGGAAACAACAAGGGGCAGGTCAGCATGGTAGTCTCACACTGAACAGAATCATTATTGTCATGTGTTATATACATCCATAAAACGCATGGTTTGAAATAGATTTGAATAGTTTGACTTATCTCAGTTCGAACAATGTAAAGTTTAAAAAATTCTGTGTATTGTCAAACCGATATTAATTTATCATAGTTGAGGATTATGTAGTCATTACGGCATGGCGACACAGTGGGTTAGCACGGCTGCCTCACAGCGCCAGGGACCTGGGTTCGATTCCCAGCTCGGGTCACTGTTTGTGCAGAGTCTGCACGTTCTCCCTGTGTCTGTGTGAGTTTCCTCCAGGTGCTCTGGTTTCCTCCCACAGTCCGAAAGATGTGCTGGTTAGGGTGGATTGGCCGTGCTAACTTCTCCCTCTGTGTACCCGAACAGGCGCTGGAGTGTGGCGACTAGGGGATTTTCCAAGTAACTTCATTACAGTGTTAATGTAAGCTGACTTGTGACACTAATAAAAAAAGATAGTGAAAAGTATTCTTTTTGCGTGCGCTTCAGACAAAGCATACCATTCATAGAGTACATAAAGTTGATTTATTATTGTCACACGTATTGGGATACAGTGAAAAGTATTGTTTCTTGTGCGCTATGCAGACAAAAGTATACCATTCATAGAGATGGAAAAGTGAGAGTGTAGGATGTAGTGTTACAGTCATAGCTAGGGTGTAGAGAAAGATCAACTTAATGTGGGCTAGGTCCATTCAAAAGTCTGATGGCAGCAGGGAAGAAGCTGTTCTTGAGTCGGTTGGTATGTGACCTCAGACTTTTGTATCTTTTTCCTGATATAAGAAGGTGGAAGAGAGAATGTCCGGGGTGTGGGGGGGATCCTTGATTATGCCGGCTGCTTTTCCCAAGGCAGCGGGAAGTGTAGACAGACTCAATGGATGGGAGGCTGGTTTGTTTGATGGATTGGGCTACGTTCACGACCTTTTGTAGCTCTTTGCGATCTTGGGCAGAGCAGGAGCCCATACCAAGCTGTGATACAACCAGAAAGAATGCTTTCTATGGCGCATCTGTAATATTGTCCTACCATGCCCACTTTATTTACAGCAGGCATCACATACGGGGGATCAAACTGGCCCTCCAGTTTGTATAGCCCTGGTCTGATACCTCCTGGGGAGGCTTGGAAACTACAGCAGGTAACTAGCAAAGCCAATAGAAGGTTATGGTTTATTGCGAGGGGAATTGTATATGGAGGCTATGTTTCGGTTGGTGAGACCACATCTGGAGTATTGTGTACTTGAGGAAAGATGTAAATTTATTGGGAGCAGTTTGGGGAAGGTTTCCCAGACTGATCCCAGGAATGGGTGGGTTGTCCTGTGAGGAAAGGTCGGAGAAGCTGGGCTTGTATCTGCTGGAGCGTGAGAGGCGACTTGATTGAAAGTCCAAAGATGTGCAGGTTAGGTTGATTGGCTGTGCTAAAAATTGCCCTTGCCCTTAGTACCTGGAGATGCATAGGTTAGAGGGTAAAATATGTAGGGATATGGGGATATCCATCTAATTGCTGTTTGTGGGATCGCACTATGCATAAAATGGCTTACATTATGGCTGCAAGTGCAGCACCTCCCAAGCTCCCCCTCCAAGCTGTGCACACATACACTGTTCCTTCGCTGTTGTTGGAGTCAACCTCCCGAAATTCCCTTCCTGATAGCACTGTGGGTGTACCTACACCCTGGGCAGCATGGTAGCATAGTGGTTAGTACTGCTGCCTCAAAGTGCCAGGGACCCAGGTTCAATTCCCACCTTGGATCACTGTGTGTGTGGAGTCTGCATGTTCTTCCCCTACCCCCCATGTCTGCATAGGTTTCCTCCGGGTGCTCTGGTTTCCTCCCACAGTCCAAAGATGTGTGGGTTAGGTGGATTGGCCATGCTAAATTGCCCCTTAGTGTCAGGGGATTAGCGAGGGTAAGATTATGGGGATAGGGCCTGGGTGTGATTGTGGTCAGTGCCAACTCGATGGGCTGAGTGGCCTCTTTCTGCAATGTAGCGATTCTCTGATCAATGGTCTGCACCACATGGGACTGCAACAGGTTCAAGATGGCGGCTCATCCACCACCACCTCGAGGGGAAATTAGGGATGGGCCTTACCAACATGAAAGAGAAAGACGGGTGTCTGTATGCTGTGGAAAAGAATATGTCCGGGGTGTGTGGGGGGCCTGGATTATGTCGGCTGCTTTCCTGAGGCAGCAGGAAGTGGCTGGAATGAGGATGAATAAGGGAATGGCTAGTCAACCACAAAGAGTGGTCTCTCTGGTATCCAGACACTGCTTTTTCCCTCGGAGTTTGCACTCACCATAAGCTGGAGAAGATCCCGTAGACCATACCCTTCCTGAAGTCATGTTCCAGAGGGAGGACAAAGGCATCGATGATTCTGTTGAAGTACTTTGATTCTTCCGGGAAGCCACAGACCAGCCGGGACTTCAGAAAGGTGCTCCATGAGTCTGGAGTGGTCCTTGCTGTCCCCTCGTCAACCTGGGGACGCCAAACAGAAAGGAACGGGAGTTCATTGCTTCAAAGTCCATTTGTACCATTGCTGTTTGTGGGATCTTACTGTGCGCAAAATGGCTTACACTGAAGCTGTACTTAGGGGAGGCTTTTTAAAAATTGATTATTGACAGATCACAGAATACTGCAGTGCAGAAGAGGCCCTTCGGCCCATCAAGTCTGTACTGACGCATGACCGGCCCACCTAATTCCACTTGCCAGCACTTGGTCCATAGCCCTGAATGTTATGATGTGCAAGTGCCCATCTAGATAGTTTTTAAAGCATGTGAGGCATTCCACCTCCACCACCCTCCCAGGCAGCAACCCTCACCACCCTCTGGGTAAAAAAAAAAGTTTTTCTCAAATCCCTCCTAAACCGCCCACTCCTCACTTGTGTTCCCTTGTGACTGATTGACCCTTCAACTAATTGGTATGGGCTCCTGCTCTGCCCAAGACTGCAAAGAGCTACAAAAGGTCATGAAGGTAGCCCAGTCCCATCACGCAAACCAGCCTCCCATCCACCCTGTCCATGCCCCTCATAATCTTGAACACCTCAATCATATCACCCCTTGGTCTTCTCTGCATGTATTGGGATACAGTGAAAAGTATTGTTTCTTGCGTGCTATACAGACAAAGCATACCATTCATAGAGTACATAGATTTGATTTATTATTGTCACCTGTATTGGGATACAGTGAAAAGTATTGTTTCTTGTGCATGATGCAGACAAAGCATACTGTTCATAGAGTACATAGATTTGATTTATTATTGTCACCTGTATTGGGATACAGTGAAAAGTATTGTTTCTTGTGCGTGATGCAGACAAAGCATACTGTTCATACAGTATACAGGGAAGAAGGAAAAGGATTTGATTTGATTCATTATTGTCATGTGCAATAGTATGCAGTGAAAAGTATTGTTTCTTGTGCACTATACTGACAAAACATATCATTCATACAGTACTTAGGAGAGAAGGAAGGGAGAGGGTGCAGAATGTGGTGTTACTCATTTGATTTGATTTATTATTGTCGCATGTATTGGGATACAGTGAAAAGTATTGTTTTTTGCGCGCGATACAGACAAAGCATACCATTCATAGAATACATAGGGGAGAAGGAAAGGAGAGGGTGCAGAATGTAGTGTTACAGTCATAGCTAGAGTGTAGAGAAAGATCAGCTGGGGCCTGGGATGGGATTGTTGATGATTGTTAATGACTCGATGGGCTGAATGGCCTCTTTGTGCACTGTAAGGATTCTATGATTTATCCAATAGATTTCACCACTCCTGCTGAGACTTTACCTCCCCTTTAGAAATGTATCTGAGAAAATATTGGACAAGCCATAGCTGTACTGATGGGGTTTGTAATGGACAGAGGCTCCTGGCTGTATTAATGGGGTTTGTAACGGACAGAGGCTCTTGGCTGTATTAATGGGATTTGTAACGGACAATGGCTCCTGGCTGTATTAATGGGGTTTGTAACAGACAATGGCTCCTGGCTGTATTAATGGGGTTTGTAACGGACAATGGCTCCTGGCTGTATTAATGGGGTTTGTAACGGACAATGGCTCCTGGCTGTATTAATGGGGTTTGTAACGGACAATGGCTCCTGGCTGTATTAATGGGGTTTGTAACGGACAGAAAGCTGAGCTTAGCTCCAATTAGAATTGGTACCTGATTGGTATCTGATTGCTACCTGATTGCTAGTTTGATACTGAGCCTTACCTTACACACACGTCCGATGCTGGACTTGAAGGGGTCACCAATCAGGGCAGTGCTGCTCTCAGTCTCACTGAAGAAAAAGTAAACCTCGTCCATGTTGCTGTCCTCCATTTGCACCCACACCGACCCCACAAACCTCGGATCTAGGGTGGAAGAAGTTTACTGAAGCCCTCAGTCAAGGCTGGTGATCGATTACAGACAAAACAAAAACCCCATTGGAAATGTACAGCAGCTCTGGGCGGCACACTGGCACAGATCGCTCACAGCGCCAGGGACCCGGGTTAGATTCCTGGCTCGGGTCACTGTCTGTGTGGACTCTGCATGTTCTCCCCGTGTCAGCGTGGGTTTCCTCCGGGTGCTCCAGTTTCCTCCCACAGTCCGAAAGATGTGCAGGTTAGGTGGATTGGCCATGCTAAATTGCCCCTTAGTCTCCAAAAATGTGCAGATTTGGTGGATTGGCCATGCTAAATTGCCCCTTAATGTCAGTGAGACTAGTTAGGGTAAGTGCATGGGACTGTGTTCAGTGCAGACATGTTCAGCTTTGTCTGTCTGGGGACGTTAGTCCTGGCAGCGCAGATACTCACTGTATCGCTGCGGATACACTACCCCACCCCCCCACCCTGTGCGATACTCACTGTGAAACCATTTATCCTCAGTCTTCAGGTTCCTCAACCTCCCGTAAATGCGCTGTATCCCACCACTGCCCTCTGTGTCAGAGATCGCGGAGTACAGGCTTCCCTCTATAGTCAAGAGAGAAGCAGAATGAACAGGGAGGTAACAGGCAGTGACTGCACACATCACCCACTTAGTCAACAATAGCATACAGCGAGCTTGAGACATCGGGGATCACAGAACACGAGGGTGTGTGCAGAGATGTGTTACATGAGAGCACAGACATAATGCTGCCATAAGAACAGGTCACTGTGCATTGCAATATCCACAATCCCAATGGACCCAAACCCCTTCCCATTCACTTCCATTGTACGCAATCCCAATGGGTCCAAACCCCTTCCCAGTCACTCCCATTTGTACACAATCCCAATCCCAAACCCCTTCCGTTCACTCCCATTGTACACAATCCCAATCCCAATCCCAAACCCCTTCCTGTTCACTCCCATTGTACACAGTCCCAATGGATCCGAACCCCTTCCCGTTCACTCCCATTGTACACAGTCCCAATGGATCCAAACCCCTTCCCATTCACTCCCATTGTACATCATCCCAATGGGACGAGGTGACCCCAGTGCTCTGAAATAGACCGGATTCACCCGCAGAATAACAGCCTGGAAATCATCTCTCTCTCTCTATCATACTCACCAACTGCAATGGTGACAGAGCGCTGAAGAGGCGATGGGGACAAGATCCCCTTCCCGTCCTTGAGAAGCTGGTGTCCCTCATTATCCTTCGCCAGCTGGGTAGCGTTGTTCTGCTGTGAAACAAAGTGGAAGAGCTGGCAAGGGGACAAGCACAGATAAACAGCCCTGTCTGCTCAGTGGAGAACTCTGGACTCGCCATCCGGAGACCCAGGGTCATACTCTGGGTATAGGACTGCCAATCCCAGCAAGGCACATAGTGACATTTGAATTCAATTATAATAAAACTTTAAGTTAAAAGTCTGAATGGTGACCACAAAACTATTGTTGTAAAAAAGAATATCCATCTAGTTTACTAATGTCCCCTTTATCATAGAATTCCTACAGTGCAGAAGGAGGCCATTTGGCCCATTGTGACTGTATCAAATCTCTGACAGAGTATGTTACCCAGGTCCACCACCCCATCTTATCCCCGTTACACATGTCTTATGGCCAATCTATTTAACCTGCACATCTTTGGACACTAAGGGGCAATTTAGCACGGCCAGTCCACCTAACCTGCACGTCTTTGGACCCTAAGGGGGCAATTTAGCATGGTCAACCCCCCTAACCTGCACATCTTTGGACCCTAAGGGGACAATTTAGCATGGCCAATCCACCCAACCTACAGATCTTTGGACTGTGGGAGGAAACCCAAGCAGACACGGAGAGAACGTGCAGACTCCGCACAGGCAGTCAGCCAATGCCAGAATCGAACCCAGATTCCGTGGTGCTGAGAGTGCAACAGTGCTAACCACCATGCCCTCATTTTAGGGAAGGAAATCTGCTATCCTTAGCTGCTTAGGCCTGCATGTGACTCCAGATGCACACACGTACAGTGGTCAACTTGTAACTGCTCCCTCTGAAATGGCTGGAGCAAGGCATCCAGTTCAAGGGGCAATCAGAGAATGGCAATAAATTCTGGACCTCGCCCAGTGACTCCCACATCCCCGTGATGAAATTAAAATAAAACCTGGATGTCACTTGGTTTTTAAAGCTTCGAGAAGGGTTATCTTTACCAAAAACCAGCAGATGGGGTTTTCCGCGTGTGTCCCGCAGACGATGATGGTGCTACTGTTAAGTCTCTGTACCACGGTGATCACATTCTTGCAGACATCCTGTAAAAGGAGAGGGGCACACGCTGAGCATCAGGGTGAAGGCTGGCCGCCCCAGTGAGCCCGATTTACCCACTCCGTCAACCCTAGCCGCCTCCCCTCGAAACGGGCGCAAGGCCTCACTAGGAACCGTCCCACTCAACCTCAACCCTTTCGCCTTGCACAGCTTCCGATGCTGGGCCAGGTCCCCACACCTGGGTTGCTAATGCACTTTCCACGTTGTGCCGCTCGCCGACTTTCAATCCCGAAAGACAGCAGCTCCCGCAGGGCCCCCGGAGCTCCACCCAGCTTCTTGAGCACTACCGCTAACTCACAGATGATGTCCAAGATAGGACACAAGGAGCAAGGAGGGTTAGATAGGGTGGACAGTGAGAGCTTTTTTCCTTGGATGGCGATGGCTAGCACAAGGGGACATAGCTTTAAATTGAGGGATGATAGATATAGGACAGAGGTAGGTTCTTTACTCAGAGTAGCAAGGGCATGGAATGCCCTGCCTGCAACAGCAGTGGACTCGCCAACATTAAGGGCATTTAAATGGTCATTGGATAAACAAATAGATGATATTGGAATAGTATAGGTTAGATGGGCTTTAGATTGGTTCCACAGGTCGGCGCAACATTGAGGGCCAAAGGGCCTGGACTGCCCTGTAATGTTCTATGTTAAGTTATCCATTTTGTTAGCAATAATGGGAAGACAGATTATTACTCAAATGGGTGTAAATTGGGAGAGGTGAATACTCAGCAAGACCTTGATGTCCTCGTGTTGCTGAAACTAAGCACGCAGTTACAGTAGGCAGAATTCTTCCTGGTTGTATCACAGCTTGGTATGGGCTCCTGCTCTGCCCGAGACTGCCCGAAACTACAAAAGGTTGTGAATGTAGCCCAGTCCCATCACGCAAACCAGCCTCCCATCCATTGACTCCGTCGACACTTCCCGCTGCCTCAGGAAAAGCACTCACCACCTTCTCAAGGGGCAATTAGGGATGGGTAATAAGTGCTGGGCTCGGCCCACATCCTGGAAGTGAATGTAATAAGAAGAAAGCTGGAAGACATCAGCAGCAGAGTTGTGCGTGTGTGCTCTACTCAAAATCAAAAGTGTAACTGCAATGTGATTGCATGCATGACACACCTTCATTCTGGTGATGTCATGCTACAAGGCAAGTTACAACACCAATCCCTATATTGTCAGAAGGATATTGAATTACCAGAGAAGGTACACAAAATGTTTACATAGAGACATAGATGATAGGAGCAGTGGGAGGCCATAAGACATAGCAGGATTAGGTAATTCGGCCCATCGAGTCTGCTCTGCCATTCAATCATGGCTGATATTTTTCTCATCCCCCATTCTCCTGCCTTTTCCCCAAAATCCCCGATCCCCTTATTAATCAAGAACCTATCTATCTCTGTCTTAAAGACACTGTGACCCGGCCTCCTCTGTGGCAAAGAGTTCCACAGATTCCCCACTCTCTGGCTGAAGAAATTCCTCCTCATCTCTGTTTTAAAGGATCGTCCCTTTAGCCTGAGGTTGTGCCCTCTGGTTCTAGTTTTTCCTACTAGTGGAAACATCCTCTCCACGTCCACTCTATCCAGGCCTTGCAGTATCCTGTAAGTTTCAATAAGAACCCACCACCCCCCATCCTTCTAAACTCCAACGTGTACAGACCCAGAGTCCTCAATCATTTGGCCTTTCGAGCCTGCTCCTCCATTCATCACCCTCGTGGCTGATCATCCAACTCAATAGCCTAATTCTGCTTTCTCCGCAAAACCTTTGATCCCATTCATCCCCAAGTGCTATATCCAGTTGCCTCTTGAATACTTCAATGTTTTAGCTACATTCATGACCTTTTGTAGTTTCTTGCACTCTTGGGCAAAGCAGGAGCCCATACCAAGCTGTGACACAACCAGAAAGAATGCTTTCTATGGGGCATCTGTAAAAGTTGGTGAGAGTCGTAGCGGACATGCCAAATTTCTTTAGTCTTCTGAGAAAATAGAGGCATTGGTGGGGCTTTCTTAACTATAGTGTCGGCGTGGAGGGACCGGAACAGGCGAGACTTGATGTCAACTTGGGGAGGGGACGGTGGGGCTGGGGGAGGGGTGGGATGGGGAGGGGACGGTGGGGCTGGGGGAGGGGTGGGATGGGGAGGGGACGGTGGGGCTGGGGGAGGGGACGGTGAGGCTGGGGGAGGGGTGGGACGGGGAGGGGACGGTGGGGCTGGGGGAGGGTGGGACGGGGAGGGAATGGTGGGGCTGGGGGAGGGTGGGACAGGGAGGGGAGGGAGGGGACGGTGGGGACGGTGGGGCTGGGGGAGGGTGGGATAGGAATTATTGGAGTGCAGGTGACCCATGTGGGGAGCACAAAACAGCAGCAGGGAGCTGATAGGCCGAATGGACTGGTTCCAGTGTTTACCAGTACAGTGTAATTCTAAATGGGGCCAGCCAACTAGTTTGAGCACCGAGTTCATGTCAGCTAGCACTGCGGGGCTCAAACACACAAGTACAGCCAGTGGAACAAGCTGGAAGGGCTGAATGGCCTCCCTCCCCCCTGTTCAGGCAGAACCCAGCGAATAAACCAGAACCGCCTCATGACGGAGCAAGTAACACATTCCACAGGGAGATAACAGGCCAGTTCATGTACAAAGAATCTCCTCAGCAGCGCTATAGAGAGGGGTCAGAATTGTGACGGAGATATACAGAGCAGGGAGAGATTTCCGAATGTTTACAGAACTGTGTCACAGATTGAATCAATCTTACCGGATTCGGAGATGCTTTACTCTTGCAGCTGTCCATCGTATTATCATCCAGGAATAACGGAATCTGAATGAAGAAGAGTTTACTCTAAATATGTCAGTTGAGGATTTGTACATCTTTCTCCCAATTCCCCCAGCCGTTTCTCCTCCCATTCCACCATCCCCTCCACCTCAAAGCCCTTCTCATTCCCCCCCTGCCCTCACTGAATCACAGAACTATGACTGGGACAGAAGGAGGCCCGTTGTGCCCACCTGGGTCTCTGAACGAACATCGCGACCTCGTGCCCCGTCTCACCCGGCCCCCATTGTCTCTATTCAAATAACCCTCCGTCGGCGCCTCGAACGCCTCGATTGAACCTGCCTCCACCACACTTCCAGGTGGAACATTCCAGATCCCACCCCCCTCTCTCCATTACACCCTCCTCTCTCCATTACACCCTCCTCGGTTTCTCCACACCTCCTTACCCTCAACCTCCATCCCTCCCTTTCTACTCCCTCTCGCCCATTCCTCTCTCCTTCCCCCCCCCCCCAAACTTTCTCCATTCCCCAGCTGTCCCTACCTCCCATTTCTCCATTCCTCTCCCGACTCCTCCCATTGCCACTTCTTTCCTCCATTCCCCTCCCCTGCCCTCTCCACCCATCTCTTCCATTCCCCTACCCACTCTCCTCCCTGCCTCCTGTCTCCCCTACCATGCCCCTCCGCCTCCGCCTCCCCCTCCCCCTCCTCCCCGCCATGCTCCTCCCCCTCCCCTCCTCCCCGCCATGGTCCTCCCCCTACTCCCTGCCATGCCCCCCATCTCCCCCTCCTCCCTGCTATGCCCCTCCCCCACTTCTCTCCTCCCACTTTTTCCCTTCCATTCCTCCACCCATCTATTCTCCTCCCTCCGTTCCCCTACCAGCTCCCTTCCCTATCTCCTGTCTCCCCATCGCTCCATTTCCCTCCCCTCCCATGCCCCACCTTTCCTCTTCTTCATTCCCCTCCACTTCCTGCCTCCTATTTCTCTCCCCACTCCTTCCCTCCACCCATCTGTCCCCCCTCACTCTTCCGTTGTGTTCCCCTCCTCAGTCCTCCCCTCTGTTCCTCTCCCCTCATCTCCCCATCCCTCTGTTTCCCTCCTCAGACCTCCCCTCCCCTCCACTTGCCCTCCATTCCCCAGGAAGAGCCAGTGTCACCCACACAATCACACCCATGTCCCCTGTCTGGGGTGGGGTGAGGCAGGAGAGAGAGAGAGAGAGAGACACACACACACACACACACACACAAACAGGAGGAGGCTACAGTCAGTACCACTATGTGGGAGACATTGGTCTCGTTGAAGGAGAGCAGGAGGATGCTGCCTGTGGCTCCAATGTACAGCACATCTGACCCCTGATCATGAAAATGAACTGTGAACTTCTGGGGGAGCTGGAAGTCCACATGAGGCAGATCTGAGAGAGAGAGAGAGAGAATAGCAATCAATAAGAACGCCTACATAAATGTACAGGCAGCCAAAATATACATGGACAACCAAAGTATACACACAAAACCAAAATATACATGGACAACGAAAATATACACACACAAATGTACAGGCAGCCAAAATATACACGGACAACCAAAATATACACACACAAATGTACAGGCAGACAAAAATGTACACACAAAACCAAAATGTACACACAAAAATGTACACAAAAATATACACAGACAACCAAAATATACAAACAAAAATGTGCAGACGCCAAAAATATACACACTCAACCAAAATATACGCAGACAGCCAAAATATACGAACAAAAATATACAGACGCCAAAAATATACACACACAAAATCTGTCTACAGAGAGCCAAAATATACACAGACAAAATTTTACGCAGACAGCAAAAATGTACGGGAACCAAAAATATACAAATTACCCAAAATAAGCAAACAGTCAAAATATACAAGCAAAAAAAATACAGATAATCAAACAAAAACGCAGTAACACTCCCCCGTCCCTCTCTCTCCCTTTCTGGGAATCAGACAGGTACAGAAATCCTTAAAGTATTAACAGGGAATTATCTCCCGCACTCCACCCAGCAGCCGGGGGTGTCGCATTGAGGATCCGAAACTGGTGCATTGCAGGCACAGCAAGATCCCAGGACTGGGAGGATTGGGGGGAGAAAAAAAATCATTCCGAAATTCAGATTTCTTCTTTTAAACCCACCGCCCCCCACCCACACCCCAGCAGGGAACGAGGTGAGTGCTGAATTAGAAATCCATCCATCTGGGAGTGGAGGGTCTCCCTTTCCAGCTAAGAGGGAGGGGTTGGGGTGGGAAAGGCAGACAGTTTAAACCCCCCCCCCCCCCCCCCCCGGTTTGTAGACGGAGATGTCCTGGGGTGAGTGGTTTACCTGTCGGTGTGAATCTGAGCCTGGGGCTATGCTCCACCGCGCCTAGAAGCAAGAGGTGAGCCAGCGTCAATATTGCAGCTTTCAGCATCTCCTGAGCCGTGCCGGCTTGCCCCTTCACGTGGAAATCTGCAGCACCAGCCTCTCTCTCCTTCCCTCTCCTTCCAACAACCTCGTCTAACTGTGGCCAGCCTCCTCCCACAACTCTCCTGTTCAGACAAGCACTGGGCTGCCTACACAGGGTAAGGGGGTGGGGGGGGGGTGGGGGGTAAAGGAGATGGAGAGAATGAGAGAGAGGGAAGGATGGACCCTCCCCCAGAACTGGCAATCCTCTGAGCTTAATCAAAGCTCTGCAAAGCCTTGCCCCCTCGCTACGTCCTGCCCCCTCTATGTTGCATTTCGTTCTTTTTTTCTCTGTCTCTCTGTATGGGGACATGTTGTTCTTGTGAGATTATCTTTTTCCTCTCCCCCAAAAGTTGGGCAATGTTTCAGTGGCTAGGGAAGGTCCGCGCTTTCCCCAGCCACACTCCCATTTGAGTTTTGTCTTCATATTCCAGCCTGCCTCCCCCCACCTCCCCAATGCTTACCTCCCCTCCATGCCTACATCTCCTCATGCCCAACCCCCATGCCCACCGCCCCAATGCTTATCTCCACCACCAATGCCTACTTCCCCTCCATGCCTACCTCACCCCATTGCCTACCTCGCCCCTTACCTCCCCTTCATGCCTACCTCCCCTCCATGCCTACCTCCCCTCCATGCCCACTTGAGGGCACGCTGGCACAGTGGGTTGGCACTGCTGTCTCACAGTGCCAGGGACCCGGGTTCGATTCCTGGCTTGGGTCACTGTCTGTGCAGAGTCTGCACGTTCTCCCCGTGTCTGCGTGGGTTTCCTCCGGGTGCTTCGGTTTCCTCCCACAGTCTGAAAGACATGCTGGTTAGGGTGCATTGGCCATGCTAAATTCTCCCTCTGTGTACCCGAACAGGAGTATGGCAACTAGGGGATTTTCACAGTAACTTCATTGCAGTGTTACTGTAAACCGACTTGTGACACTAATAAATTAAGTTACCCCCCCCCCAAGCCTGCCTTCCCTCACCTCCCCCTTCCCACCTCAGCCCCATCTCCCTCCTTCCTGACTCCCCCCATCTCCCTCCTTCCTGACTCCCCGCCCACATCTGTCCCCTTCCTGCCTCCCACCCACCTGTTCCCTTCCTGCCTCCCTCTCCCCACCTGCCTCCTTCTTGCCTTCCCCTGTTGCTCCCCATGCCTGCCTCCACTTGTTCACCCCGGTGCCTGTCTCCCCCATTCCCCTCCATGCCTGCCTCCTCTCCACTGTCCCCCTTCCTGCCCTCCCCCACTGTCCTGCCTCCTGCCTTCCCCCCGCCAACCTCCCCCTTTCTGGCCTCCCCGTCACTTCCCCCTTCCTGCCCACCTCCCCCTCTTCCTGTCTCCCCCCCCACCTCCCCCTCTTCCTGTCTCTCCCCCCAACCTCCCCCCATCTCTCCCTTCCTGCCTCCCCCTACCTCCCTCCCCCCCACCTCTCCACTTCCTGCCTCGCCCCCACCTCTCCCCGCCATGGCTGCTGCCACCCCATCTCCCCCCTACCTCTCATGCCTGCTCCCACCCCCCCCATGCCTGTCTCCTCCCCACCCCTCCCACATGCCTCTGCCTATCCCCGGTGTGTGCAGCATGTCCTCATTATCGGAAAGGGTTGTGTAATTTCTTGCTAGTGCAATATAAATAGAGACTCTGTGGGATAATTCACTCTCTCCTCTCAGCTGATTGATGGCGTGCCCCTGTTTCACTGACTTCACAGTGGAATTACTCTGCTGCATTAATTCTAATGAAGAGATTGAACAAGCTGCTGCCACTTTGCATTAAAAGCTTTCTTGGCAAACGCTTGTGTAGATCACCCATCGATTCCCGTCAGCTCCTGGAGATGGCTGCAGCCCTTTACCTTTCAGATCCCCATCATAGGCTCACGCTGTGTGTTCCAGAGAGGGATTCAGCACAAGTAGACCTCCCAGCCCTGCCCTTGTGCGCTGTCCATGGCTGTTAGGTGGCACAGTTTGATAGCACTGCTGCCCCACAGCGCCAGAGAACCGGGTTCAATTCCCGGCCTCGGGTTATTGTCTGCGTGGAGTCTGCATGTTCTCCCAGTGGGTTTTCTTCGGGTGCTCGGGTTTTTTCCCACACTCCAAAGATAGGGTAGGTGGATTGGCCATGCTAAATTGCCCCTGAGTGTCCAAAGCTGTATAGATTAGATGGATTGACAATGCTAAATTGCCCCTTAGTGTCCAGAGATGTGCGGGTTAGGTGGATTGGCCATGCTAAATTGCCCCATAGTGTCCAAAAATGGGTACATTAGGGGGATTGGCTGTGCTAAATTGCCCCTCGTTGTCCAGAGATGTGTAGGTTAGGTGGATTGGCCGTGCTAAATTGCCCCTTGGTGTCAGGATGATTAGCAGGGTAAACACATGGGGTTATGGGGATAGGGCCTGGGTGGGATTGTTGTCGGTGCGGGCTCAATGGGCCAACTGGCCTCCTTCTGCACCGTAGGGATTCTGATTATTCTAGGGAGCATGAACCATAATCTGGGTTGATTCCTGGGTGTGATTAACCTCCTGCACCACAATGTACGTGGATACTTAGACAGGAGACTGTTACCCCCCCCCGAGGGAGTCAATGCGACCACCATCCAGTGTGGTTCCGAGGCAGAGGTGCTGGACGGTGCCAAGGGCTCTGCCCCACGCTCGCTGGCATCTGCTGGAACAGTTTAGAAGCACAGTTAGCCCCCCACTCCCCTTTCCACCTTACCCTGATGAATGTTCAGCATCCGTGAGGCCTTCTGTGGGCGAATAGCCGTCACTTTCCTCCTTCTCCCACACCCCAACTGACTCATTCACTTCAGTGACTAAGGGGACTCTGGGACTGGGCACCTACCCTCAGAGACACTGGTTGGAGGTTGCCCCACAAGAAGACACTGCTCTCCGTCCGAACTGTGCAAAAATACTTTATTGAGGTTCATTTGCTCAAGAAGCTTTGTAGCAAATCCCGGAGCGGGACGGACGCCAGTCAAAGCCTTCGCAGCCCCCAGGTCGTGCACGATCCAAATCCAGCCCCCTCTAAGTCCGACACTGGTGAATGGGAGAACTTCCTTTCCGGGTCATCCCCAAGGGATTGAGGACCCTTGTCTCTGTGCGCTGGAGCCCAGCTGTTGTGCATGGGACAGTTCCATGGTTCAATCCCACTGCCTCACTCCCACCAATCACTCCTGGGAGGTAGTAAGGCATAGGAGCAGAATTAGGCCACTCGGCCAATCGAGTCTTGCACCACCATTCAATCATGCCTCATATTTTTCTTATGCCCCATTCTCCTGCCTTTTCCCCATAACCCCTGATCTCCTTATTAATCAAGAACCTATCTATCTCTGTCTTAAAGACACTCAGTGACCCGGCCTCCTCTGCGGCAAAGAGTTCCACAGATTCCCCTCTCTCTGGCTGAAGAAATTCCTCCTCATCTCTGTTTAAAAGGATCGTCCCTTTAGCCTGAGTTTGTGCCCTCTGGTTCTAGTTTTTCCTACTAGTGGAAACATCCTCTCCACGTCCACTCTATCCAGGGCCTCGCAGTATCCTGTAAGTTTCAATAAGATCCGCCCCCCCTCATCCTTCTAAACTCCAACGAGCCCTCAACCATTCCTTGCCCCCTGCCTGGGCGGTAATGGGATGTAGATTTAAAGACAACGCCTGCAATTGTCTGATTCCCACCTTCCCCATTGTGTTTGCAGCCGTTGACTGTGACCTCAGCATTGCTACGTAGTCCTGTTAGACCCTGTCCTGGGGACCTGAAGAATAGGACGCACATCCACCTTCTCTGAGATGGGTGAGAGGGAGGCAGTGGCTTAGTAGTACTGTCACTGGGCTAGGAATTCCAGATTCTTATTGTATTCAAATTTCACCATCTGCTATGGTGGGACTTCAACCTGGGAATCCCACCACAGCAGATGGTGAAATTTGAATACAATCTGGAAACCATTGTAGGTAAAAAGTATCTAGCTTATTAATGCCTCCTTTTAGGGAAGGAGGTCTGCCGTCCTTACCTGGTCTGGCCTACAAGTGACTCCAACCACCACCTGCCTCCCCCTCTCACACACACACACACACACACACACACACACACACACACACACACACACACACACACACACAGCAAACTGGTCAGCTGAGAGACCTAGATACTGTGGACGTGGAGAGGATGTTTCCAATGGTGGAAGAGACTAGAACTCGAGGGCACGACCTTAGAGTGAAGGGACATTCCTTTAAAACTGAGACGAGGATGAATTTCTTCAGTTTTAGAGTGGACACTCGAGGGCAATTTAGCACGGCCAATCCACCCTAACCTGCACATCTTTGGACACTAAGGGACAATTTAGCATGGCCAATCCACCGAACCTGCACATCTTTGGACAATAAGGGGCAATTTAGCATGGCCAATCTACCTAAGCTACACACCTTTGGACACCTAACCAGCATGTCTTTTGGACTGTGGGAGGAAACCCACGCAGACACGGGGAGAATGTGCAGACTCCGCCCAGTCAGTGACCCAAGTCCGGGAATCGAATCCTGGTCCCTGGCACTGTGAGGCAGCAGTGCTAACCCACTGTGCCAGCACGCTGCAGCCCTCGTTTTACTGTGCTTTAGCACAACACAACAGCACTTGAGAGTGGGGAAGCTCCCACTCAGTGTGTTCAATGTCATGGTGTGAGATCCAGTTTACCCTGTGTATCATAAGAGGGAGCTCCCTCGGTAACTGACAATGTAATCTTTGTCCTGTCACTGTGGGAGCAGCTGCACAACAACTCACTTAGCCTGAGAATTAAACCCTCAGCTCAAATCAATCCCCAAACTGTTCCATCCATCCCTCCCCATCATCTCCTGCTCCAAGTAAAAAAAAATTAAACCAGAGACACTATGTGACCAGGGCCCAGACTTCCCTAATTTTCAAAGAAAATCCTTACGTCAAATTCCCTCTACACGGTGGGGCACTGTTTTATATTCATTCCCGGGACCTGAGTCTCACTGGTTTTGCCAGCACTCTATGTACCCCTCCCTAATTGCCCCTCAAGAAAGTAGTCGGTGAGCTACAGCCTTGAATGCGCTGCAGTCCCCTGTGGGGTAGGTACACCCACAGCGCTGTTAGGGAGGGAGTTCTGGGATTGTTATTGGACATCAGTCAGTCCCCGTGTGTGGGGTAGGTAAACCCACAGTGCTGTTAGGGAGGGAGTTCTGGCATTGTTATCGGACGTCAGTCAGTCCCCGTGTGTGGGGTAGGTACACCCACAGCGCTGTTAGGGAGGGAGTTCCGGGATTGTTATTGGACATCAGTCAGTCCCCGTGTGTAGGGTAGGTACACCCACAGCGCTGTTAGGGAGGGAGTTCCGGGATTGTTATTGGACATCAGTCAGTCCCCGTGTGTAGGGTAGGTACACTCACAGAGCTATTAGGGAAGGAATTCCAGGATTTTGACCCCAGCAACAGGGACAGCGATATATTTCGGGATGGTGAGTGGTTAGCTCTGCTGCCTCACGGCACCAGGGACCCGGGTTCGATTCCCGGCTCAGGTCACTATCTGTGTGGGGTCTGCACTTCTCCCTGTGTCTGCGTGGATTTCTTCCAGGTGCTCTGGTTTCCTCCCACAGTCCACAGATGTGCAGGTTAGGTGGATTGGCCATGCTAAATTGCCCCTTAGTGTCCAAAGACGTGCAGGTTAGGTGGATTGGTGGGGTAAATACATGGAGTTGCGGGGATGGGCCTGGTCAAGTTTGTCTGTCGGAGACTCGATGGGCCAAATGGCCTCATCTGCACTGTAGGGTTTCTGTAATTCTAAATCAGGATGACAGGTGGCTCGGAGGGAGGAACTTGCAGGTAGTGGTATTTCCCATGTGTCCGCTGTCCCCCCCCGTCCTTCTAGATGGTAGAGGTGGTGTGTTTGGAAGGCGCTGTCGAAGGAGCCTTTGAGAGTGGCTTATCGTGAGAGAGTGAAGGGAATCCCTGATTCTGAACCCCTTGGTGTTTGATAGGGTTCTCGATGGTGGGACCCCTTCAGAAGGGATCGTAAAGGTGCCACTTGCCTTTGTAGAAAGAAGATTGTACGGTCGTATTTGAGAAGAGTCACTGATGGTCAGATTCTCCGCTTTTTAACAGGAAGGAAAAATGTTATAGCAACAAAGAGAGACTCTCTCTTCAGAGGAGATCTTAATGACGTGATGGGCTCCGCTGGCCTGACCTTGTATTTTGCAACAATTCGATAGCCAGCCCTACAACTGATGTGTAAAGCAAGTGAGAGGGCGGCAACAGGCGAGTCCTTTATGTTTTAACACAAGACGTTCTGGCCTCTGAGTGCCCGTAGGCGTACAGGATGTCACTTAATCTGAGAACACTGCAAATCCATGCAGCCAATTGAGAGACGATGTATCGAGTGCGGAGGTCAGGGAACGGGACCTAACTGGTCTGTGCCAGCTCCTAGCCGAGCCCCCCCGCCCGCCACCTTCCCCAGCTCCTTTTATCTGGCCCTGTTGCCCCAGGCGTGCTTGTTGGAGTGACTATAACAAAGATGAGGTCACGCAAGCCCCCTGGTGCCAGTTACTCTGTTGGCCCAATGTCAGGGGCATAGGATCATAGAAACCCCACAGTGCAGAAAGAGGCCATTCAGCCCATCGAGTTCACACCAACCACAATCCCACTGACCCTCTTATCCCTACATATTTACCCACCTATCCCCCTAACCTATGCATCTCAGGACACTAAGGGACAATTTAGCATGGCCAATCTACTTAACCCACACATCTAAGGACACTAAGGAGCAATTTAGCATGGCCAATCCACCTAACCCGCACATCTTTGGACACTAAGGGACAATTTAGCATGGCCAATCCACCTAACCCGCACATCTTTGGACACTAAGGAGCAATTTAGCATGGCCAATCCCCCTAACCTGCACATCTTTGGACACTAAGGGACAATTTAGCATGGCCAATCCACCTAACCCGCACATCTTTGGACACTAAGGAGCAATTTAGCATGGCCAATCCACCCTAACCTACACATCTTTGGACTGTGGGGGGAAACCGGAGCGCCCGAAGGAATCCCACGCAGACACGGGGAGAATATGCAGACTCCACAGAGACAGTGACCCAAGCCGGGAATCGAACACAGGTCCCTGGAGCTGTGAAGCAGCAGTGCTAACCCGCTGTGCTATCCTGCCGGCAGTTTTTTATTATCCACTCCTAGGACCTGTGCATTGCAGGCTGGGTTCACATTTATTGCCCCATCCCTAGTTGCCCCTTGGAGGGGCCGTTGAGAGTCAACCACATTGCTGTGTGGCTCTGGAGTCAGATGTAGGCCAGACTGGGGCAGTGGCGGATTAACTACCACCCGGACCCCTAGGCTGAGCTTTAGTAAGGCCCCCTGCCCTTGCCTCCTGCCCCACCCTTCATTGAATAGAACGATATAACGTCACTATTCAACGAAGGGTGGGGCAGGGGGCCAGGTCAGGGGCCTTACTAAAACTCAGCCTAGGGGTCTGGATAGTAGTTATATCATTGTACTATGTATAATGTACCACATGTATAGTATCATAAAATTTTATACAAATCAATTACAGCCCTTTTATTCATTTAGTTTTTGTTCTCTTTACATTTGTACTTAAAAAGCTTCCGTGTTTCTTCGTTTTTACCTATTTTTGGAAGAGTTTGGGTAAACTGGGGTTGTTCTTCCCGGAAAGACGGAGAATGAGGGGAGACCTAATAGAGGTGTATAAAATGATGAGGGGTACAGTGGGTGAACAGTGGGAAGCTTTTTCCCAGGTCGAGGTGACAAACACAGGTTCAAGGTGAGGGGGACGAGGTTTAACTCAGATACCAGAGGGACGTATTTTACACAGAAGATGGTGGGGGCCTGGAATGCACTCCCAAACAAGGGTGGTGGAGGCGGACACGCTGGGATCGTTTAAGACTTACCTGGATAGCCACATGAGCAGACTGGGAATGGAGGGATACAGAAGAATGGTCTAGTTGGGCCAATGAGCAGTGCAGGCTTGGAGGGCCGAAGGGCCTGTTTCCTGTGCTATATTGTTCTTTGTACAAATCAATTACAGCCCTTTTGTTCATTTAGTTTTTGTTTTCTTTACATAAAAAGCTTCCGCGTTTCTTCGTTTATACCTATTTATAGGTATTTGTTATATTAATTCACCCACGGTGTGTACTTATGAAAATTTATTCATCCTTAAAAGAGTTAAACCAATTTTTTGTTGCTCTCGGGCCCCTAGGCTTAAGCCTAACGGTTAATCCACTGGGGTAAGGATGGCAGATTTCCTTCCCTAAAGGGAACCTGATGGGTTTTTCCGACAATGGGTCATGAGTAGATTCTTAATTTTTAGATTGAATTCAAATTCCACCATCTGCCGTGGCGGGATTTGAACCTGGGTCCCCCAGAACATTAGCTGGAGTTTCTGGATTAATATTCTGGCGATAATACCCCTGGGCCACCACCTCCCCCATTACTAGTGAATGGGCAGTGTTGCCCAGGTCTCCACAAAGGGTTAGCAGAATTGCATTGAGCTTATTTTTAATGTACCCTCTTTCACCCTTTTGAGGGTATTCAGTTGGGGATGGGTGGTGGTGGGGGGGTGCGGGGAGAGGGGGGAGGGTAAATTCAGATCCCATTGGAACTCTCACTCCCCTGTCCCTTTATGCACTTCGAAGCTTATTAGTGTCACACGTGAGGCTTACATTAACACTGCAATGAAGTTGCTGTGAAAATCCCCCTAGCCGCCACACTCTTGTTCGGGTTACACTGAGGGAGAATTTTGCACGGCCAATGCCAATGCACCCTAACCAGCACGTCTTTCAGACTGTGGGAGGAAACCGGAGCACCCGGAGGAAACCCACGCAGACACGGGGAGAACATGCAGACTCCACACAGACAGTGACCCGAGCCGGGAATCGAACCCAGGTCCCTAGCACTGTGGGGCAGTAATGCTAACCCACTGTGCCACCACCACCTTCCTGAGAGGCAATTTAGGGATAGAGGAGGCATTGCATCTGCAGGGCAGGGTTTAATCATGGGAGGATAATGGATGAGTTTTGTGGGTTGGCAGTCGGTGGGTCAGTCAACGCACTGAACACCACCACCTTGAGAGTCATTACAGCGTGGACACAGGCCCTTCGGCCCAACTCGTTCATGCCGCCCATTTTTTTTAAAACCTCAAAGCCCGTATTTGGCCCATATCCCTCTATACCCATCTTACCCATGTAACTGTCTAAACACTTTTTAAAAGACAAAATTGTACCCGCGTCTACTACTGTCTCTGGCAGCTCATTCCAGACACTCACTACCCTCTGCGAGAAAAATTTGCCCCTCTGGACCCTTTTGTATCTTTCCCTCTCACCTTCATCCTCTTGGGATGAGCGATCATTGTATGGTTGAATTCTTGATGCAGATGGAGGATGAGAAAGTAGGGTCCCAAATGTGTGTCCTCTGTTTGAACAGAGGGGAGTACGATAGGATGAGAGAGGAATTGGCAAATGTAGATTGGGGGCGCAGATTGGTTGGTAGGACTGCTGAGCAACAGTGGAGGATTTTTAAGGAGATCTTTTTCGGTACTCAGCAGAAATATACTCCGATGGTAAAGAAGGACTGTAGGACAAGGGATAACCAGCCGTGGTTATCTAAGGAAATAAAGAAGAGTATTAAATTAAAAGCTGATGCGTTTAGAGTGGCTAAAAGTAGTGGGCAATTAGAAGATTGGGAAAAATTTAAAAATCAACAAAGAATGACTAAGAAGGTGATACAGGAAGGATAGACTATGAAGCTAAACTAGCATTAAATATAAAAAAAGGACAATAAAAGTTTTTACAAGTATATAAGGAAGAATGTTGGCCCCTTAGAGGATGGGAGGGGGGATTTAGTGGTGGGGGATGAGGAAATGGCTGAGGCTTTAAATAAGTTTTTTGCCTTGGTCTTCATGGAGGAGGATACGAATAGTTTGCCGGATCTTAAAGATAGAAGGGTGGTAAGCGTTGAGGGCCTGAATGCGATTACTGTCACTAGAGAGGTAGTGCTTGATAGACTAATGGGACTGAAGGTGGACAAGTCCCCAGGACCGGATGGAATGCATCCCAGGGTTCTGAAAGAAATGGCAGAGGTGATAGTGGATGCCTTAGTAATTATTTACCAAAATTCACTGGATTCCGGGGAAGTGCCGGAAGATTGGAAAACGGTTAATGTTACGCCGCTGTTTAAAAAAGGTAGCAGACAAAAGGCAGGGAATTATAGGTCGGTTAGTTTAACGTCTGTAATTGGAAAAATGCTAGAATCAGAGAAGAAATAGCGAGGCACTTAGAAAAGAATGGTTTGATCGAGCAGACGCAGCACGGATTCGTTAAGGGGAAGTCGTGTTTGACGAATTTATTGGATTTCTATGAGGATGTGACTAGTGCAGTAGACAGAGGGGAACCGGTGGATGTGGTGTTTTTAGCTTTCCAAAAGGCGTTTGATAAGGTGCCTCATAAAAGGTTGCTACAGAAGGTTAGGGTGCACGGAGTTGGGGGTAAGGTGTTAGCGTGGATAGAAGATTGGCTGTATAATAGGAAGCAGAGAGTTGGTATCAATGGGTGCTATTCTGATTGGCAGTTGGTGACTAGTGGAGTGCCGCAGGGATCGATGCTGGGGCCTCAGCTATTTACCATTTATATAGATGATCTGGAGGAGGGGGCTGAGTGTAGGGTGACGAAATTTGCTGATGACACGAAGATGAGTGGAAAAGCAAATTGCGTGGAGGGTGTGGAAAGTCTGCTGAGAGATCTAGATAGGCTGAGCAAGTGGGCGAGGACCTGGCAGATGGAGTATAACGTTGGCAAGTGTGAGGTTATCCACTTTGGCAGAAATAATAGTAGGAGGGATTATTATTTAAAAGGCGAAAAGCTGCAGCATGCTGCGGTGCAGAGGGACCTGGGGGTCCTTGTGCATGAGTCGCAAAAACCCAGTCTGCAGGTGCAGCAGGTGATCAAGAAGACGAATGGAATGTTGGCCTTTATAGCGAGGGGGATAGAATATAAAAGCAGGGAGGTCTTGCTGCAACTGTACAGGGCACTGGTGAGGCCGCAGCTGGAGTACTGTGTGCAGTTTTGGTCGCTGCACTTGCGCAAGGATACATTGGCCTTGGAGGGAGTGCAGGGGAGGTTCACTAGGCTGATACCGGAGATGAGGCGTTAGCTTATGAGGAGAGACTAAATATATTGGGTCTGTACTCGTTGGAGTTTAGAAGGATGAGGGGGGATCTTATAGAGATGTATAAGATAATGAAGGGGATGGATAGGGTAGAGGTAGAGAGATTCTTCCTGCTCAGAAAGGATAGCAGGACTAGAGGGCACAGCCTCAAGATAAGCGGGGGGGGGGGGGCCAGTTGAGGAGGAACTTCTTCACTCAAAGGGTGGTGAATCTCTGGAATTCTCTGCCCATTGAAGTGGTGGAGGCTACCTCGCTGAATATATTTAACTCACGGGTAGATAGGTTTTTGACAGACAAGGGAATTAAGGGTTATGGGGAGAGAGCGGGAAAGTGGAACTGATCCACTTCAGATCAGCCATGATCTTATTGAATGGCGGGGCAGGCTCGAAGGGCTAGATGGCCTATTCTTGCTCCTATTTCTTATGTTCTTATGTTCTTAAACCTATGCCCTCTAGTTTTAGACTCCCCTACCTTTGGGCAAAAGATATTGACTATCTAGCTGATCTGTGTCCCTTCATTATTTTCTAGACCTCTATAAGATCATCCCTCAGCCTCCTACGCTCCAGGTAAAAAAGTCCCAGTCTATCCAGCCTCTTCTTATAACACAAACCATCAAATCCCGCTAGCATCCTAGTAAATCTATGCCCCTCATTATTTTATAGACCTCTATAAGGTCACCCTTCAGCCTCCTACACTCCAGGGGCAAAGAAGCAAGGCCCACCCAGTGATGGAGGAATACTTTTGCTGGCGAGCAGGGGTGACAACCCTGGGGTGGTGTCGCACCCCCAACCCTCCCCCCAGCACTGCATCTTGCCCACAGTCTAAGTACGCTGAGACCAGCTGTGATGCCAACCTTGGGTAAGATTGGCCAATTCAGCATGGGTGGGGACATAGAATCTGAGATCTACCAACTTAAGCTGTACAATTGCCGCCCCCCACTCAATCTGACCTCGGGGTGGGTGAGGGGGGGAGCTCGTCCTGCAGTGATATCTTTCCCCCGACTCCACCCCCCTCAGAACAACATTTTTGTGGTGTATTTGATAGCCTCTGACTCGGCGTCCGTCCCACTGGACTGCAGCGTCTCGACGTCACTGGTGTGTTTGACTGGCCCTTTCACCCTGCTCCACGCCAGAAGCAGAGCGAAGCAAAGCCCCACCACGCCGAGGAAGGTCACCGAGCCCATGGTGGTGACCACCCACAGGACCCTTCCGCCCAGGGCTGTGCCCAGCGGCGCCGCCTCCAAGCTGTGACTGACCGGTGTGGGAGGGGAAGGGTCGAGGGTGGCGTTTGACACGAACCCTCGCACCTGGAGGAGGGCACTG
Source organism: Carcharhinus amblyrhynchos (assembly GCF_965287045.1). Lineage (NCBI taxonomy): Eukaryota > Metazoa > Chordata > Chondrichthyes > Carcharhiniformes > Carcharhinidae > Carcharhinus > Carcharhinus amblyrhynchos. The sequence goes on from NW_027650148.1 coordinate 57,764, forward strand.
GCGGTGTCCGCGCCTGCGGCGTTGCTGGCCGTGCACCGGTAGGTGCCGCCATCTCGCACCTGGGCGTACCAGATCTCCAGGGAGCCGTCACTGCCCACCCTGATCCTGCCCCGCTGCCCCCTGCTCAGGACCTGCTGCCAGGGCGTGGTCCACTGGACGGCGGGGGCTGGTTCCCCTTCGGCGCGGCACTGGAAGCTCACCGTCTCCCCCTCTGCCACCGTGGCGACCTGCGCCACCTCGCTCAGGATCCTGGCTGGGCGGCAGGTGAAGGAGCCGGGCGGGAGGACTTCCCCAAAGTCCTTGAATGCCATGCCCAGGGCAGAGGGGGGGCTGGCGCAAACTGGCTGGCGCTCCCCGAAACTCAGTTGCGGCCTGCCTGCCACCAGCCACAAGAGCCTGCAGTCGCAGGCCAGAGGGTTGTCGTCCAGTCGCAGCATGGCCAGACCCCCGCCAGGGTGGAAGGCCGACTCCTCCAGGGTCTGCAGCCGGTTCCCGGAGACGCTCAGAACCTCGAGGTGGCCCAGACCCCGAAAGGCGGAGGGTTGGATGGCAGAGAGGTGCCCGCCAACCAGGCGCAGCTCGCGGAGGCGGGCCAGCTGGCCCAGTAAGTCCCCCTGGATCTCTGTGATGGGGTTGTAGGACAGGTCCAAGGACTGGAGGTACACCATGTGGCTGAGCGCCGTGTAGGGGACGGAGCTGAGGTTGCAGCGGGTGATGGAGAGCGAGGTTAGGTTGAGGCCGTGTAGAGAGTCAGGAGTCAGTGTGCCGAGCCTCGGCCAGCTCTCGATCTCCAGCACCCGCAGCTTGTGCAGCCGCTGGAAAGAATTGTCCTGCAACACCGCTGCCTTTAGCCCCCGGAACCGCAACGCCGTCAGATTGCTGAGGACGGAGAGCGCGGCGGTGGGGAGGGTGCTGGAATTGGCCTTCCCCAGTGTGAGGCGCTGCAGGCCCCTCAGACCAATAAATGCCCGGGGCGCCACGTAGACCAAATCCTCGCCCAGCTCCAACTGGCGCAGGCTGGGCAGCTCGCCAGCGAAGGTCTCATCCAGCAGGACGGCCAGAGGGTTCCCGCCGACGTCCAGGGCGGTGAGGTTAGGCGCCGCACCCAGGACACCTGGCCAGATGGTCTTCAGCCGGTTGTTTGCCAGCCGCAGCATGCGCAGGCTGGACAGGCCGGCCAGCGCCCCGGGCTCTAGGTGGGAGATGAGGTTGGCGCTGAGGTCCAGCTCCTCTAGCTGTGAGAGTTCGCCGAGTTCACCCGGCCTGATGGAGGTGAGGAGGTTCTCGCCGAGGTCCAGCACTCGCGTCTCTGAGGGAACTCCTTCAGGAACAGCCGTCAGCCCCCTCCCGCGGCAGGCCACAGTTCCGTTTGACATCCAACACTCGCAGGACGAGGGACACCCCTGTGTACAGGCGGCCAAGAATACCAGGAGGAACGGTGGCACAAGACGCGGCCACGAGTAGGCCAGACCCTTGGTGCAAAGCTGGATATCTCTACAAGACGATATCTCTTCCATCTGAACAGAGGAGAACACAGAATGAGATAAAGGTTAAAGAAACTCCACTCCTCCCGCAAACCATCCTAGGGTTAGAGCTACGAAAACTATTGGGAAAGATTCTTAGGGAGAGGATTTACTCACGTTTGGAAACAAATGGACTTATTAGTGAGAGGCAGCATGGTTTTGTAAAGGGGAGGTCGTGCCTCACAAACTCGATCGAGTTTCTCAAGGAAGTGACAAAGGTGATTGGTGAGGGTAGCGCTGTGGATGTTGTCTACGTGGACTTCAGTGAGGCCTCTGACAAGGTGTAGAAGGTGAAGTCGCATCGGTGAGCTGGCAAGGTGGATACAAAACTGGCTCGGTCAAAAAGTCATGATGTAGAGATGCCGGCTTTGGACTGGGGTAAACACAGTAAGAAGTCTGACAGCACCAAATTTAAGTCCAACCAGTTTATTTGATAGTAAGCTCACAAGCTTTCGGGGTTTGCCCCTTCGTCAGCTGAATGGAGAGTTCTGACCTCAGACAGAGCATACAACAGCACAGACAGTTTACTGATTAGAATGCGAGGCTCTACAACTAACCTGCTATTCAAGTCTTAAAGATGCCGACAATGTGAGTGGAAAGAGTGTTATGCATAGGTTAAAGAGGTGTGTATTGTCTCCAGACAGGACAGTAAATGAGGTTTTGCAAACCCAGGCAAGTCATGGGGGTTACAGATAGTGTGACATGAACCCAGGATCCCGGTTGAGAGCCGTCCTCATGTGTGCGGAACTTGGCTGTCAGTCTCTGCTCAGTGACTCTGCGCTGTTGTGTGTCATGAAGGCCTCTGATCTTTTGGTAAGCGTTCTCCAAGGCGGCCTTTATAGAGGTCTATAAAATAATGACGGGCACAGATCAGCTCGATAGTATCTTTTCCCAAAGTTAGGGGAGTCTAAAACTAGAGGGCACAGGTGTAAGGTGAGAAGGGAGAGATACAGAAGTGTTCAGAGGGGCAATTTTTTTCACACAGAGGGTGGTGAGTGTCTGGAACGAGCTGCCACAGATGTCCAGTCAAATCTCTCACCCCTTGCCTCCCCTGTCCCTCCCTCCCCTTGCATCCTCTCCCCACCCCACCCTACTCCCCTCCCCTCCACTCCACTCCACTCCACTCCCATTCTCAATACTCCACTCCCCTCCTCCCGTACCCTTCAATCCCACCCCTTCCCCACCACTTCCCTTCCCCTCGCCTTCCCCTTCACCTGTCCTTCACCTCCCTTCTCCTCCCCTCCTCTCCTCCACCCCCCCTCCCCTGCCCTTCTCTCCCCTCCCCCTCTCTTCGCCTTGCCTCCCCTCCCCTTGTCTCGGCTCACCTATCCTTTCCTCCCCTCCCATTCCCTCCCCTCCCTTCGCCACGCCTTCCCTTGCCTCACCTCACCTCCTCTTGCCTTCCCTCCCTCCCTTCCCCTCTCCTTTCCCTCCCTCCCCCTCTCCTTTCCCTCCCTCCACCTTTGAATCTGCCAGTAGCCGCCGCCCCACCCCCTGCGTGGAGTAGACTGTGACCCGCGTCAGTGAGGTAGGTGCTGGGTGGATGGACATCCTGAGGAGAAAGTTGCGAAGGGAGGAGGGCAGGAGCTACTGGTTAGGCTGTGGGGTGGGGGCGAGGGAGGCAGACCAATTGGATGTCTGTTTCAAAGAGCTGGCCTAGCTCCAATGGGCTGAATGGCCTCCGCCTGTTCCCTCCCAATTCTGTTGCCTGGAGGGGAAGGTGCTGAACTGGCCATAGATGTTGGGGAGAAGTGAGGGTTAATCCCCGAACATATCTGCTCGGACTGCTTACCTGGGGATGGCGAGAGTCTACTTCCTCCCCCACCCCTCACTCCCTGCACCACCCTCCACCACGCTCCCTCCCAGTGGGAAAGCTGGCACAGTCATAGAGTCACAGAGGTTTACAGCATGGAAACAGGCTCTTCGGCTCAATTTGTCCATGCCGCCCATTTTTTTTTTAACCCCTAAGCTAATCCCAATTGCCCACATTTGGCCCATATCCCTGTATACCCATCGTACCTGTGTAACTGTCTAAATGCTTTTTAAAAGACAAAATTGTACCTGCCTCTACTACTGCCTCTGGCAGCTCGTTCCAGACACTCACCACCCTGTGTGTGAAAAAATTGCCCCTCTGGACACTTTTGTATCTCTCCCCTCTCACCTTAAACCTATGCCCTCTAGTTTTAGACTCCCCTACCTTTGGGAAAAGATATTGACTATCTATCTGTGCCCCTCATTATTTTGTAGACCTCTATAAGATCACCTCTCAGCCTCCTACACTCCGGAGAAAAAGGTCCTAGTATATCCAGCCTTCCCTTATAACTTAAACTATCAAGTCCCGGTAGCATCCTAGTAAATCTTTTCTGAACTCTTTCTAGTTTAATAATATCCTTTCTACAATAGGATGACCAGAACTGTACACAGTATTCCAAGTATGGCCTTACCAATGTCTTGTACAACTTCAACAAGACGTCCCAACTCCTATATTCAATGTTCTGACCGATGAAACCAAGCATGCTGAATGCCTTCTTTACCACTCTGTCCACCTGTGACTCCACTTTCAAGGAGCTATGAACATGTACCCCTAGATCTCTTTGTTCTGTAACTTTCCCCAGTGCCCTACCATTAACTGAGTAAGTCCTGCCCTGGTTCAGTCTACCAAAATGTATCACCTCGCATTTGATTAAATTAAACTCCATCTGCCATTCGTCAGCCCACTGGCCCAATTGATCAAGATCCCATTGCAATGTTAAAAGTGACCCCGCATTTTCCACTTTATCCGGTAGCTCATTCCACACTCCCACCACTCTCTGTGTGAAGAAGCCCCCCTCCAATATTCCCTTTAAACTTTTCCCCCTTAACCCATGTCCTCTAGTTTTTTTCTCCCCTCACCTCAATGGAAAAAGCCTGCTTGCATTCACTCTATCTATACCCATCAAAATCTTATACACCTCTATCAAATCTCCCCTCATTCTTCTTCGCTCCACAGAATAAAGTCCTAACCGATTCAACCTTTCTCAGTTTCTCAAGTCCTGGCAACATCCTTGTAACCTTTCTCTGCACTCTTTCAACCTTATTAATATCCTTCTTGTAATTAGGTGACCAAAACTGCACAACCTACCATGCGGTACTTTGTCAAAGGTCTTGCTGAAGTCCATGTAGACAACATCAACTGCATTGCCCTCATCTACCTTCTTGGTTACCCCTTCAAAAAACTTAATCAAATTTGTGAGACATGATTTTCCACTCATAAAGCCATGCTGACTGTTCCTAATCAGTGCTTGCGTCTCTAAATGCCTGTAGATCCTGTCTCTCAAAATACCTTCCAACAATTTACATACCACAGATGTGAGGCCCACTGGCCTGTAGTTCCCAGGCTTTTTTCTCGCAGCCCAGTCGCAGCCAAACAGCTTCCCGTCAATCCACGAACCTTCTTGCCAAGAACCCGTAATGATTCACAGGCTGCCTGCTCCCTGGGGTCCCAGTCCCAACTTTCCCTCTGTTTGGGATTGGAAATCTCGCTCGGGAATCTCCCGCTTGTGGGGTGCTGTGGGGGGGAGGAGGGGTAACAACCTGACAGGGCTTAATTTGAGACAGCCCCTCTGCTCCTGAGAATAAAGTGCGTGTCGGGGCGGTGGAACAGTTGCCGGAGTGTGTCAGGGCAATCTGACACTGTCTGGGAGAGAGTGCAGAGGAGAGAGAGAGAGAAACTGACCGTCACGTACAAGAAAGAATCCCAGCGAAGAAAGCGGGAGAGAGAGAAGGAGGAAGAGAGGGAGAGAGAGAGGAGGAAGGAGAGAGAGGAGGAAGGAGAGAGGGGGAGAGAGAGAGGAGGAAGGAGAGAGGGGGAGAGAGAGAGAAGGAAGGAGAGAGGGGGAGAGAGAGAGAAGGAGAGAGGGAGAGAGAGAGAGAGAGAGAAGGAAGGAGAGAGAGAGAGAAGGAAGGGGAGAGAGAGAGAGAAACTGACCGTCACGTACAAGAAAGAATCTCAGCGAAGAAAGCGGGAGAGAGAGAAGGAGAGAGAAGGAAGGAGAGGGAAAGAGAGAAGGAAGGAGAGGGAAAGAGAGAAGGAAGGAGAGGGAGAGAGAGAAGGAAGGAGAGGGAGAGAGAGAAGGAAGGAGAGAGGGAGAGAGAGAAGGAAGGAGAGAGAGAGAGAGAGAAGGAAGGAGAGAGAGAGAGAGAAGGAAGGAGAGAGAGAGAGAGAAGGAAGGAGAGAGAGAGAGAGAAGGAAGGAGAGAGAGAGAGAGAAGGAAGGGGAGAGAGAGAGAGAAGGAAGGGGAGAGAGAGAGAGAGAGAGAAGGAAGGGGAGAGAGAGAGAAGGAAGGAGAGAGAGAGAGAAGGAAGGGGAGAGAGAGAAGGGGAGAGGGAGAGAGAGAGGAAGGGGAGAGAGAGAAGGGGAGAGGGAGAGAGAGAAGGAAGGGGAGAGGGAGGGAGGGAGAGAGAGAAGGAAGGAGAGAGAGAGGGAGGGAGAGAGAGAAGGAAGGAGAGGGAGAGAGAGAAGGAAGGAGAGGGAGAGAGAGAAGGAAGGAGAGAGAGAGAGAGAAGGAAGGGGAGAGAGAGAGAGAAGGAAGGAGAGAGAGAGAGAAGGAAGGGGAGAGAGAGAAGGGGAGAGGGAGAGAGAGAAGGAAGGGGAGAGGGAGGGAGAGAGAGAAGGAAGGAGAGAGGGAGGGAGAGAGAGAAGGAAGGAGAGGGAGGGAGAGAGAGAAGGAAGGAGAGAGGGAGGGAGAGAGAGAAGGAAGGAGAGAGGGAGGGAGAGAGAGAAGGAAGGAGAGGGAGGGAGAGAGAAGAAGGAAGGAGAGAGGGAGGGAGAGAGAGAAGGAAGGAGAGAGGGAGGAGAGAGAGAAGGAAGGAGAGAGGGAGGGAGAGAGAGAAGGAAGGAGAGAGGGAGGGAGAGAGAGAAGGAAGGAGAGAGGGAGGGAGAGAGAGAGGAGGAAAGAGAGGAGGAAGGAGAGAGACGGGGAAAGAGAGGAGGAAGGAGAGAGACGGAGAAAGAGAGGAGGAAGGAGAGAGACGGAGAAAGAGAGGAGGAAGGAGAGAGACGGAGAAACAGTATACAATAAGAGTGTAATCAGGCACTTTCCAGAAGGCACCCTTGAGTCGCTAACCAATCTAACAGGGATTTCCTAACATTAACTCTGTGTTCAGTAATACCCATCCACCAGGGGCCAGTCCCTTGCTGCCTCTACACTCTGTGTGGGTCGGAGAGCATGTGGATGTGACAGTGTGTGGACAGAACGCGGACAGCTGGATCCGTTTATACTCTGGCATCTTAAACCCGCTTGAGAAACAGCACGGGGTGTCTGCTGTCCTCAGAAGCTCACTCAGCCTCTACCCCTCGGAGATCATTGAGACACCCTCAAAAATAGCTGCTCCCAGTGCACTCTGTCCATGCCCCCCCTAACCCTGTATCCCTCAATCAGGTCACCACTCAATCTCCTCTGCTCCAACAAAAACAGGTTGGGTGGATTGGCCATGCTAAATTGTCCCTTAGTGTCCAGAGATGTGCAGATTAGGTGGATTGGCCATGCTAAATTGCCCCTCAGTGTCAGGGTGATTAACAGAGTAAATTACATGGGGTTATCGTGGTAGGGTGGGTGCAGGCTCGATGGGCTGAATGGCCTCCTTCCGCAACCGTAGGGATTTTGTGAGATGAATGCCCAGTGAATGCAGTCAGCCACCTCGGGAACTGTTAATCCCCACCCCCCTCCAAACGCAGGTCGGTGTGGGGCGCAAGTGAGCTCGGTTGGACGTCCATAGGAGTGACAGTGGTGCAGCGCTCCCTCAGTCGTGCCACAAGTCCCTGGAGTAGGTGTCAGGTCACAACCCTGGCCTTCTGAATCCCAAGCAAGGGCACCGCTCTTGCACAAAGCCTTGCCCGCCATTGCGGGATCCCCCACCCAGCACCCGCATCCCCAAATCCAGCCGTCCTTCCATTGCGGGAGGTTAAAGGCGCCAGGACTAATTCCCTCCAAGCAGGTTACAGCAGCGTGTGAAAGTAAATCCCTAATCCTCTTTGTGATGCAGAGACCGGCTTGCTTTGGCTTTGCACCTTGCTGTGCAGGCCTTTCTGCTGCCCGGACTCCTCTCTCTCTCCCCATCGGACGGTGCACTCCAAGGCACACGCTGGTGGGGGGGAGGGTTTACAAGCCAGGGGGTACCCAGGTGAGCTGTGTTAAGCGGCCGCGATAGAGCTACTTCTCTCCTTGCTTGCTCTCTTTAGCTTGTTTGCTCCAGCTGTGAAACAGAGGCCTGGTGTCCCAGGCTTTGCAACCTGCCCTCGTGAGAATCTCCTCCCCGGGGCACAAAATTGGCATGACTACGGTGGTGGGGGGGTGGGGAGACAGGAACTAATCGGACAGAGTCGCGTAAGAGGTGCTCTCCCCTCTTTACCCTTACTGTTAGTTCCCAAAATCAGGATTTTATGGATTTTTTTTGTACAGCACGGAAGCAGGCCCTTCGGCCCAACTTGCCCATGCCGACCCAGTTTCCCAGCCCCATTTGCCTGTGTGCGGCCCGTATCCCTCTAAACCTTTCCCATCCGTGTACCCGTCCAGACGTCACAGAATCCTACAGGAGGCAGTCCAGCCCACTGAGTCTGCACCGACCACAATCCCACCCAGGCCCCATCCCCACAACCACATGCATTTACCCTCGCTCGTTCCCTGATACTAAGGGGCAGTTTGGCACAGTCAAACCACCTAGCTTGCACATCTTTGGGACTGCGGGAGGAAACTGGAGCACCCGGAGGAAACCCACGCAGACACAGGAGGAGAATGGGCAGTCCACCTAACCAGCATTTCTTTGGACACTAAGGGACAATTTAGCATGGCCAATCCACCCTAACCACACATCTTTGGACACTAAGGGACAATTTTGCATGGCCAATCCACCTAACCTACACATCTTTAGACACTAAGGGACAATTTCACATGGCCAAGCCACCTAACCCACACATCTTTGGACACTAAGGGACAATTTAGCATGGCCAATCCACCTAACCTACACATCTTTGGACACTAAGGGACAATTTAGCATGGCCAATCCACCCTAACCCACACATCTTTAGACACTAAGGGGCAATTTAGCATGGCCAATCCACCCTAACCCACACATCTTTGGACACTAAGGGCACAACTTTTCATGGCCAATCCACCTAACCTGCACATCTTTAGACTATGGGAGGGAACCGGAGCACCTGGAGGAAACCCACGCAGACACGGGGAGAACGTCCAGATTCCACACAAACAGTGACCCAAGCCGGGAATCGAACCCGGGTCCCTGGCGCTGTGAGGCTGTAGTGCTGACCCCACTGTGCCCACCGGGCGCAGAAGCGATCGATCGCAATTAAGTGTTGCCATTGTACCCCTGCCTCCCGCAGGCGACAAAGAGAGAAAACGCTGGAAAATCTCCAGCAGGTCTGGCAGCACCTGGAAGCAGAGAAAAGGGCTGACGTTTGGACATCTGGACTCGAAACGTCAGCCCTTTTCTCTGCTTCCAGGTGCTGCCAGACCTGCTGGAGATTTTCCAGCGTTTTCCCTTTGAGCTTCCGATTCCAGCATTCACAGCTTTTACACAGACTCGGGGCTTTGTGTGAACCAGAACATGTTTAATCAAAGTCCCTGATGTTTGAGGGTTAAACTAGTGTGCAGTGATAGGTTAGCCCGAATTAAACCCTTCCCACCAGTCAACCACCACTTCCCACGAGCACATTATTAAACAAAAATGAAACCACGACTTATTAAGAAAAAACCTCTGTTGAAGTAAACCGCAGACAAAACCCTAGGTTTCTACCCAAAGCCTGGCTCGGTTCAAACCCAACACCCCAGAGCATTTGACTGCTTCCCTCAAATTATCCCTAACGCCGCAGCCCCAGCGTCCCTAGGGGCTGGATGATGATTCTTCGCAGTCTTGGGCCTTCTGGGGCGGAGATGGGGTTACCTGTTCCAGACCTCCTCCTCGACCCCTTGCGGCCTTTCTATCACAAAGCTCCCGGGAAACGTTGGAGGGCCTCTCCCAAAGTCATTGCCGACTCGTCAGGGCTTTTTATTTTTAAAATCTCGTTAGTCTGATTCCCTGCCTCGGTCCAGACAGACCCGCTCGTCGCCAAGGCTGCCTCCGCCACTGAAATAGTGTCGTAGAGGTTGACAGCGTGGAAACAGGCCCTTCGGCCCAACTTGTCCGTGCCGCCCCCTTTTGTTTTTAACCCCTAAGCTAATCCCATTTGCCTTGAGTTTGCCCTCTGCACCCATCTTACCCCTGTAACTGTCTAAACGCTTTTTAAAAGCTGGGGGGCGGCACGGCAGGTTAGCACTGCTGCCTCTCAGCTCCAGGGACCTGGGTTCAATCCCCAGCTCGGGTCAGTGTTTGCACATTCTCCCCATGTCTGAGTGGGTTTCCCCCAGGTGCTTCGGTTTCCTCCTACATTTCAAAGATGTGCAGGTTAGGTGGATTGGCCATGATTAATTGCCCCTTAGTGTCCAAAGATGTGCAGGATAGGGGGATTGGCCATGCTAAATTGTCCCTTAGTGCCAAAGATGTGGAGGTCAGGTACATTGGCCATGCTAAATTACCCCTTAGTGTCAGGGGATTATCAGGGTAAACTTGTAGGGTGACAGGAATAAGGCCTGGGTTGGATTGTGGTTGATGCAGACTCGATGGGCTGAATGGCCTCCTCCTGCACTGTAGGGTTTCTATGATTCTATTCCCTGCCTATTTGTGTGTTGATCGAGGTGTCTCTTAAACATTGCTGTTGTACCTGCTTCTACCACCAACTCTGGCAGCACATTCCAGGCACTCCCGGTGCCTGGTGGGCAGTGTCACGGTGCCCGATGGGCAGTGCCAGGCTGCCGGGCTGGCACTGACCAAGGGGCACCCCTCCCTGCTAGCAAGACTTCCATATGGTAATCAGTCCCGTGGATATTTCCAGTGTGAAGCTGATTACATTGAAAAGAAGGGGCTCGGGGACTCACAATGGGCCGGATACCAGTCCCGAAGCCTGCTAAAGGCCCCCTGCTGTTTTCTCCCACTCGCTATGTTGGCGGGGAGAATCCCGATCGTGGTTTTTGGTACGTATTTTGCTCTTTAACCTATCGACGGCTGCTGTTTGTTTTAACCCATTCCTAGGAACTGAGTGTCGCCACATCTAGGTTGGACCAACATTCATTGCCTGTCCTGATATTGCCCTTGAGAAGGTAGTGCCAAAAGCCAAGGTCTCCTTTGAACCGCTACAGCCTGCCGGCGCAGAGAAACCTCCTTTAATAGATTTGATTTATTATTGTCACATGTATTGGGATACAGTGAAAAGTATTGTTTCTTGTGCGCTATACAGACAAAGCATACTATTCATAGAGTACATAGGGAGAAGGAAAGGAGAGGGTGCACAACGTAACGGTACAGTCACAGCTATGGTGTACAGAAAGATTTGATTTATTATTGTCACATGTATTGGGATACATTGAAAAGTATTGTTTCTTGCGCACTGTACAGACAAAGCATACCGTTCATAGAATACATAGACTTGATTTATTATTGTCACATGTATTGGGATACAGTGAAAAGTATTGTTTCTTGCGCACTGTACAGACAAAGCATACTGTTCATAGAGAAGGAAAGGAGAGGGTGCAGAATGTAGTGTTACAGTCACAGCGAGGGTGTAGAGAAAGATCAGCTTAATGTGAGGTAAGTCCATTCAAAAGTCTGACAGCAGCAGGGAAGAAGCTGTTCTTGAGTCGGTCGGTACGGGACCTCAGACTTTTGTATCTTTTCCCGGCGGAAGAAGGTGGAAGAGAGAATGTCCGGGGTGGCGGGGGGTGCAGTCCTTGATGATGCCGGCTGCTTTTCCCCGAGGCAGCAGGAAGTGTAGACAGAGTCAATGGATGGGAGGCTGGTTTGTGTGATGGGATTGGGCTACATTCACGAGCCTTTTGTAGTTCCTTGCGGTCTTGGGCAGAGCAGGAGCTGTGATACATCCAGTGAGGATGCTTTCTATGGGAAGGGGAGAGTGGGGGTAGGGGAACTAGACATGCCGTGATGGAGTGCTTGGGCCTGTGAGCTGGCCACAGCGGCGGGGAGTGGGGTGGCAGGGCCGGGGGGGGTGCCATCGTTCTATGGTTGGCAGCACTGAGCAGGGTCCATCACCTGTCTGCCTTCTCTGAAATATGTGTGTTAGGGGAACATCGATTCCTGACAGAAGAAGGCCGTTGTCATAGCAATCCCACTGGAGTGCGGCAGGGAGATGGGAAAGCCCAGTGTCAGGAATCAGCTTTGGAGCTGCAGAAGGCAGGAGTCATTTAATGAGAATGTTCCCACTGCTTCAGCGTGGCTTTTTCAGGAGGCTACACAGACAGATTGAGTTACCCAGAGGAATCATGCGCTGGGAGGGGTGTGTTACAGCAAACCAGGAGCAGATGACATGCAACACTAACTGTCCCAGCCTGGGAGGTGTGTGGCCCAGACAGGAGGTGGACAATGCAGAGACCCAATAGGCCATGGCTCAGTAAGATGGCTCGTCTGTCTCTCTCGTGGCAATCCACAAGCTCATGGGGACAAGCCCCACACCAGCGACCTGTGCCGAGGGAGCGCCGCCCCGTGGGAGGGTCGGTGCCGAGGGAGCGTGGCACCGTGGGAGGGTCGGTGCCGAGGGAGCGCGGCACCGTGGGAGGGTCGGTGCCGAGGGAGCGCGGCACCGTGGGAGGGTCGGTGCCGAGGGAGCGCGGCACCGTGGGAGGGTCGGTGCCGAGGGAGCGCGGCACCGTGGGAGGGTCGGTGCCGAGGGAGCGCCGCACCGTGGTAGGGTCGGTGCCGAGGGAGCGCCGCACCGTGGGAGGGTCGGTGCCGAGGAGCGCCGCACCGTGGGAGGGTCGGTGCCGAGGGAGCGCCGCACCGTGGGAGGGTCGGTGCCGAGGGAGCGCGGCGCCGTGGGAGGGTCGGTGCCGAGGGAGCGCGGCGCCGTGGGGAGGGTCGGTGCCGAGGGAGCGCGGCGCCGTGGGAGGGTCGGTGCCGAGGGAGCGCGGCGCCGTGGGAGGGTCGGTGCCGAGGAAGCGCGGCGCCGTGGGAGGGTCGGTGCCGAGGGAGCGCGGCGCCGTGGGAGGGTCGGTGCCGAGGAGGCGCCGCGCCGTGGGAGGGTCGGTGCCGAGGGAGCGCCGCGCCGTGGGAGGGTCGGTGCCAAGGGAGCATCTCAACCAGCATTACTAGAAGCATGGCCTACTGAATATTATTGAGCTGTTGTGGGATCTTGCTGTGCACTATTTGCTCTTGCATTATGGTTGTGAGCACACTTCAGAAAGGACCTTTTTGGCTGTCAATGGCGCTGGGCGATTGCATCATTGGAAATCAGATAAGAATTGTTTCTAAGTGTGCAGTGAGTCTGGGCCTCAATGTGGTGACAATGTCAGCAGGAGGAAGAGAGAGCAACATAGAGAATCTGCAGAGAGAGAGGGGATGGTGGGGTTTCTGAAAGCGGGGGAATGGAAGATTGGATTATAGAGAGCAAGGGGAAAGTGCGGTGTATGTGTGTGATTGCGTTCATCTGTATGTGTATCTGAATGTGTGTGAGAGTGCGTGTATAAGTGCACATTTGTGTGTGTGTTTGAGAGCATGTGTATGTGAGTGCATGTCTTTTGTGCGTGTATGTGAGTAGGTACATGTGTGTGGCAATTGTGTGTGTGAGAGAGAGAGTGTATGTGTGAGAGAGAGAGAGTGTGTGTGTGTGAGAGTGTGTCAGTGTGAGAGAGAGAGTGTGTGTGTGTGAGTGTGTCTGTGTGAGAGAGAGAGTGTGTGCGAGTGTGATTTCAGTCTGTCCATGTTTGAATTGACTCTTTCTGTTGACTCTGTCTCCCTCGGCCACTGATGAGGCTGAGGTGATGAATGTGCTGGTTTTGAATATTCGACCTGCCGATAGCGTGCGAGTCACTTCTGAGAAACCGCTTGTGACCAACGAGCAAGACCGACCTCCGGTCTCTTGACTCTTGTGACCTCAAACAGCCCACACACACACACACACACACACACACAGCGCTGCAAAAGCCCTGAGCTCACTCTTAACCTGCATCTGAGAGGGGACGTGTGGTTTCGCATCCAATCACAAAAGAATTAAGAGTATAGAAACGCAGAGGGACCTGGGGGTGCAAGTATACATATCCTTGAAGGTGGCAGTACAGGTGGCGAAGGTGGCGAAGAAGGCCTATGGTATCTTGCCTTTATACGGAGGGGTATAGAGTATAAGAGCTGGAGTCTAATGTTGCAGTTGTATAGAACGTTGGTTCGCCCGCATTTGGAGTACTGCGTCCAGTTCTGGTCGCCTTACTACCGGAAGGACGTGGAGACCCTGGAGGAGTTGCAGAGGAGGTTTACCAGGATGCTGCCTGGTATGGAAGGACTGAGCTATGAGGAGAGATTGGTGGCAAATTGGGGCTGTTCTCCTTAGAAAGACGGAGAATGACCGGAGATCTATTAGAGGTGTATAAGATTATGAAGGGTATAGATAGAGTGAACAGAGGTAAGCTTTTTCCTAGGTTGGATACAAAACTTACGAGGGGCCACGGGCTTAGGGTGGGGGACGAGGTATAATTCGGATGTTAGAGGGAGGTTTTTCACACAGGGGGTGTTGGGGGCCTGGAATGCACTGCCAAGTAGGGTGGTGGAGGCAGGCACGCTAGAGTTGTTTAAGGCTTACTTAGATAGGCACATGAGCGGACTAGAGATGGAGGGATACAGGAGACTGTTCTAAATAAAGATCAAGAGCCTTGGGACGTCCCTGGGAATCAATTGATTCCTACGGACCTTCCAACATATTTCATGGCTCACTTATCTTACTTCTGAGCTTCTGGGGATTCCGTAAACGTCTGTCAAAGTTTTGCATGTTTATTGATGTCTTTTCCTTTACTTTACTGGTGATTCAGTCCGCCTTGTTGTCCAACAAGGGGCGTACACGCGGTGGGTCGTGCGAGGGCTGCTCTTGTCGCTTCGAGAGTTGCCTAGTGCTTCACGTCATTAGTGTGCGCTTAAACTGGGCCATCTGACGGGCAACACAACAGCTCAGTGACTATCACTGTTTGCTGTGCAGATACATGGATTTGGGCTGGTGTCTGTGGGAGTTTGCACATTCTCCCCGTGCTTGCGTGGGTTTTCTCCGGGTGCTCCGGTTTCCTCCCACACCCCAAAAACATGCTGATTGGTGTTAACAAATTGTCCCTAAATTAGTCTCCCCTCAATCTTCCCAATAGGCGTAGACAAAGGTCATAGGTAGAGGAGGGCACTCATAATGTTAAAATGGCGGCGCGGGCTCGTTGGGCCAAAGGGCCTGTTTCCTGTGCTGTGTTGTGTTGTTGTTCTTTGTAGAATCACAGCACAGGAAGTGGCTATTTGGCCCCTTGTTGGCCTCCTGCCCCTCCCCCTGCAAGCTCTTTCTCTGCAGGGAATAGCCTGATTCCCAAAGGAAGGCCTTGATCCAAGTTGTTTCTCGGGAGCTGTGCCGTTAGCTGGCAGCAGTGTTGCTGAGTTCTGTTCCTCTCCCCAGCTCCCCCAGAAGCCCGTCAGTGGGTGAGAGAGTGCGAGCGTGTGTATGTGCGAGAGAGAGTGATTTCAGTCTATCCATGTTTGAATAGACTCTTTCTGTTGACTCTGTCTCCCTTGGCCACTGATGAGGCTGAGGTGGTGAATGTGCTGGGTTTTGAATACGCGACCTGCCGATAGCATGCGAGTCACTTCTGAGAAACCGCTTGTGACCAATGAGCAACACCGACCTCAGGTCTCTTGAGTCTTGCGACCTCAAACAGCACACACACACACACACACACACACACACACTGCTGCAAAAGCCCTGAGCTCACTCTTAACCTGCATCTGACGGGGGACGTGTGGTTTCGCATCCAATCAGAAAAGAATCACAGCACAGGAAGGGGCTATTCGGCCCCTTGCTGGCCTCCTGCCCCTACCCCTGCAAGCTCTTTCCCTGCAGGGGATGGCCTGATTCCCAGTGGAAGATCTCGATCCAAGCTGTTTCTCAGACGCTGTGCGGCTAGCTGGCAGCAGTGTTGCTGAGTTCAGTTCCTCTCCCCACCAACCCCCCCATCCCCCCAGAAGCCTGTCAGTCACACTGCGCTAACCACGCGTGCACGTGGAGGGAGTCTGTTCCTGTTTCCTCAACTCCGCTCAGCCGGCTCACTCTGCACCTCGCAGACACCGAGTCTTGGGGCTCTGCGCTCGCAGTCGCATTCGGCGACCACGTCCGAGACCCTGCCCCACCTCCCCGCTCACTGTCCCATGAGCCATCGCCCTCTCAAAGCGCTTGCTGGGGGTGCTTGTTCAGGTTGTGCTGGCGGAGTGAAGGCTGCGGGTCCCTCCGGCAGGGGGAGTGGGCACTGTCGCGGAACCTGGTCGTCTCCACCTTGTGATGGGCTGACTCAGGGCACTGCCACCCTCCCTGTACCGTGTGGCCTGCCAAGGACAGGTTCTGCGAGACACCCGCCAATGTGTCACCCTGGGGCCCGCTAGCATGGCATTCCCGCTTTACAAACAGTGATATATCATCGCAGCACTGAAGGAGCCCTTTGAGACTGCACCGACAACAATCCTACCCAGTCCCTATCCCCATAACCCCGCGTATTTACCCCGCTTGTCCCCCTGATACTAAGGAGCAATTCAGCATGTTCAATCCACCGAACCTGCACATCTTTGGACACTAAGGGGCAATTTAGCATGGCCAATCCCCCTAATCTACACATCATCGGACACTAAGGGGCAATTTAGCGTGGCCAATCCACCTAATCTACACATCATTGGACACTAAGGGGCAATTTAGCACAGCCAATCTACCAAACCTGCACATCCTTGGAGTGTGGGAGGAACACAGTAAAAAGTCTGACAGCACCAGGTTTTTTCACATCTGGAGGAAACCCACGCGGTCACGGGGAGAACGTGCAGACTCAGCACAGACAGTGACCCGAGCTGGGAATTGAACCCGGGTCCCTGGCGCTGTGTGGCAGCAGTGCTAACCCACTTGTCACTGTGCCACTCACATTTTGATCATGGCTGATCATCGAATTCAATATCCTGATTCCCCCCGCCATATCCCTCCATCTCTTTAGCCCCCAGAGTGATATCTAATTCCTTCTCCAAATCACACAACACTTTGGCCTCAACTACTTTCTGTGGGAGTGAATTCCACACATTCCCCACCCTCTGGGTGAAGAAATTTCCCCTCACCTCAGTCCTAAAAGGTTTACCCCTTATCCTCAAACTATGACCCCCCTATTTCTGGACACCACCCCCCGCACCCCCCATCGGGAACATTCTTTCTGCATCTACCTTTCTAACCCTTTTGGTGGTTTATAGGTGTCTAAGAGATTTTCACCCCCCGCACCCCCCATTCATAGAAAGATGTGAACGCTTTGGAGAGAGTGCAGAGAGGTTGACAAGAGTATTTCCAAGGATGAGGAACTTCAGTTGTGAGCAGAGATCGCAGAGGCTGAGACTATTCTCCTTGGAAGAGAAGGAGGCCAAGAGGAGATTCAGCCGAGATATTCAAGAACCTGAGGTGTGCTTGACAGAGCAGAGAGGGAGAAACTGTTCCCGCTGGGAACAGGATCGAGAATAAGAGGGACACAGATTTAAAGCGATTTGCAAAAGAAGTTGGGACGTCTTGTTGAAGTTGTACAAGACATTGGTAAGGCCACACTTGGAATACTGTGTGCAGTTCTGGTCACCCTATTATAGAAAGGATATTATTAAACTAGAAAGGGTGCAGTGAAGATTTACTAGGATGCTCCCGGGACTTGATGGTTTGAGTTATAAGGAGAGGCTGGATAGACTGGGACTTTTTTCTCTGGAGTGTAGGAGGCTGAGGGGTGATCTTATAGAGGTCTATAAAATAATGAGGGGCACAGATCAGCTAGATAGTCAATATCTTTTCCCAAAGGTAGGGGGAGTCTAAAACTAGAGGGCACAGGTTTAAGGTGAGAGGGGAGAGGGTCCAGAGGGGCATTTTTTCACACAGAGGGTGGTGAGTGGAACGAGCTGCCAGAGGCAGTAATAGAGGCGGGTATAATTTTATCTTTTGAAAAGCATTTAGACAGTTACATGAGTAAGATGGGTAGAGAGGGATATGGGCCAAATGCAGGCAATTGGGACTAGCTTAGGGGTTTACAAAAAAAGGGCGGCATAGACAAGTTGGGCTGAAGGGCCTGTTTCCATGCTGTAAATCTCTGTGACTGTAAGCAAATCTGCACAACAGGTTTGAGGTTCTTGCTCCCAGTGTGGACAAGAATGAGAGCTGTAAGGTTGATGAGCAAACTGCCCAGAGTACAGTGGTGCAGACACAGGACAAAGAGGAAGAAGTAAAGAGGAATGTAGTGGTAATTGGGGATAATGTGGTTAGGGGTATAGACACTGTCTTTTGTCACAAAGATAAAGAATACAGAAGGGTGTGTTGTCTGCCTGGTGCTTGGGTCCAGGCTGTCTCATCTGGGCTGCAGAGGAACCTGGAATGGGAGGGTGAGAATCCGGTCGTTGTGGTACATGTGGGTGCCAACGACATAGGCAAAATGGGAACTAAGGATCTGCAGAGGGAGTATGAAAAGCTGGGAATCAAATTAAAAAGCAGAACGGACAAGGTGGTTATCCCTGGATTACTTCCTGAACCGCATGCAGATGGGCGTAGGGTAGATAGGATTAAAGAGGTGAATGGGTGGCTCAGGGATTGGTGTGGGAGGAATGGGTTTGAATTTATGGGGCATTGGCACCAGTATTGGGGCAGGTGGGACCTGTTCAGATGGGATGGTCTTGGTCTGAACCGTGCTGGGACCAGAGTCCTGGCAAATTGTATAACTAGGACTGTAGATAGGCCTTTAAACTAATTAAGGGGGGGGAAGGGTGCAGGGGTGGGAGAAATTACAATGTCTAAAGTAAAAGAGGGTACGGGCACGGGAAAATGTTGAGGATGTCCCAATAATAAAGGGAGTAGGGGGCATGAGAAAGGTTGGTAGCGTTCCTTCAAATAGGGTCCAGATAAAGGCTGGGATAAAGACACTTTATCTGAATGCACGAAGCATTCGGAACAAAGTGAATGAGCTGGTGGCGCAGATCAGCACAAATGGATATGATCTGGTGGCCATTATGGAAACGTGGTTGCAGGGTGACAGGGACTGGGAGCTGAATGTCCAGGGGTATCAAGTGTTTAGGAAGGATAGACGGGAGGAAAAAGGGGGTGGGGTAGCTCTGCTGATTAAGGATAATATCAGGGCGGTAGTAAGGGAAGATGTAGGCTCCAAAGAGCAGAACATGGAATCGTTGTGGGTGGAGATAAGGAAGAGTAAGGGGAGGAAGACGCTGGTGGGTGTGGTCTATAGGCCCCCAAATAATAACTTGGAGATGGGGCAGGCTATAAACAAGCAAATAAATGATGCGTGCAGAAATGGAATGGCAATAATTATGGGGGATTTCAATCTACATATTGATTAGTTGATTCATGTCGGACGCGGTGGGCTTGAGGAAGAGTTTCTGGAATGCTGCCGGGATAGTTTCCTTGAACAGTGTGTGACGGAACCAACGAGGGAGCGAGCTATCTTAGATCTGGTGTTATGTAACGAGGCAGGAAGAATTAGGGATCTTGTTGTGAGGGATCCTCTTGGGACGAGCGATCATTGTATGGTTGAGTTTTTGATGCAGATGGGGGATGAGAAAGTAGGGTCCCGAACCTGGGTCCTCTGTTTGAACAGAGGGGAGTACGATAGGATGAGAGGGGAATTGGCAAATGTAGATTGGGGGCGCAGATTGGTCGGTAGGACTGCTGAAGAACAGTGGAGGGTCTTTAAGGAGATCTTTTTCGGTGCTCAGCAGAAATATATTCCGATGGTAAAGAAGGAATGTAGGAGAAGGGATAATCAGCTGTGGTTATCAAAGGAAATAAAGGAGAGTATTAAATTAAAAGCTGATACTTTTAGAGTGGCTAAAAGTAGTGGGTGAGTAGAAGATTGGGAGAGGTTTAAAAATCAACAAAGATTGACTCAGAAGTTGATAAAGGAAGGATAGATTATGAAGCTAAACTAGCACTAAATATAAAAAAGGACAGTAAGAGTTTTTACAAAAGTATAAAGAGGAGGAGGCTGGCTAGAGTGAATGTTGGACCCTTAGAGGATGAGAGGGGGGATTTAGTGGTGGGAGATGAGGAAATGGCTGAGGCCTTAAATAAGTTTTTTGCCTCGGTCTTCACGGAGGAGGACATGAATAGTTTGCTGGATATTAAAGATAGAAGGATGGTAGGAGTTGAGGGCCTGAATGCAATTACTGTCACTAGAGAGGTAGTGCTTGATAGACTAACGGGACTAAAATGGTGGACAAGCCCCCAGGACCGGATGGAATGCATCCCAGGGTTCTGAAGGAAATGGCAGAGGTGATAGTAGACGCCTTAGTGATTATTTACCAAACTTCGCTGGATTCCGGGGAAGTGCCGGAAGATTGGAAAACAGCTAATGTTACACCGCTGTTTAAAAAAGGTAGCAGGCAAATGGCAGGGAATTATAGGCCGGTTAGTTTAACGTCTGTTGTTGGAAAAATGCTTGCATCCGTCATCAAAGAAGAAATAGCGAGGCACCTAGAGAAGAATTGTTTGATAGAGCAGACGCAGCATGGATTCGTTGAGGGGAAGTCGTGTTTGACGAATTTATTGGAATTCTATGAGGATGTGACTAGTGCGGTAGACAGAGAGGAACCGGTGGATGTGGTGTTTTTAGATTTTCAAAAGGCGTTTGATAAGGTGCCACACAAAAGGTTGCTTCAGAAGGTTAGGGGGCATGGAGTTGGGGGTAAGGTGTTAGCGTGGATAGAGGATTGGTTGTCTAATAGGAGGCAGAGAGTTGGTATCAATGGGTGCTATCCTGATTGGCGGTTGGTAACTAGTGGAGTGCCACAGGGATCGGTGCTGGGGCCTCAACTATTTACCATTTATATAGATGATCTGGAGGAGGGGGCTGAGTGTAGGGTGACGAAATTTGCTGGTGAGACAAAGATAAGTGGAAAAGCAAATTGTGCAGAGGGTGTGGAAAGTCTGCAGAGGGATCTAGTTAAGCTGAGCGAGTGGGCGAGGACCTGGCTGATGGAGTACAATGTCAGCAAGTGTGAGGTTATCCACTTTGGCAGAAATAATAGTAGGAGGGATTACTATTTAAAGGGCGAAAAGCTGCAGCATGCTACGGTGCAGAGGGACCTGGGGGTCCTTGAGCATGAGTCGCAAAAACCCGGTCTGCAGGTGCAGCAGGTGATCAAGAAGGTGAATGGGATGCTGGCCTTTATAGCGAGAGGGATAGAATATAAAAGCAGGGAGGTCTTGCTACAGCTGTACAGGGCATTGGTGAGGCCGCAGCTGGAGTTCTGTGTGCAGTTTTAGAACATAGAACATTACAGCGCAGAACAGGCCCTTCGGCCCACGATGTTGCGCCGACCAGTTAAAAAGCAATGACCCTCTAACCTAAACCAAACCCTTTCCATCCATAAACCTATCCACGGATCTCTTGAACGCCCCCAAACTTGGCGCATTTACAACTGCAGCAGGCAGGGCATTCCAATCCCTCACCACCCTCTGGGTAAAGAACCTACCCCTGACATCCGTCCTATAACTACCACCCCTTAATTTAAAGCTATGTCCCCTTGTGCTAGCTTTCTCCATCCGAGGAAAAAGGCTATCATTGTCCACCCTATCTAAACCTCTAATCATCTTATATGTTTCAATAAGGTCCCCTCTTAGCCGCCTTCTTTCTAACGAAAACAACCTCAAATCCCTCAGTCTCTCCTCATAGGACCTCCCCCCCCATACCAGGCAACATCCTGGTAAACCTCCTCTGCACCCTCTCCAAAGCCTCCACATCCTTCTTATAATGTGGGGACCAGAACTGCACACAATACTCCAAGTGCGGCCGCACCAGAGTTGTGTACAGTTGCAGCATGACGCTGCGGCTCCTAAATTCAATCCCCCTACCAATAAACGCCAAGACACCGTATGCCTTCCTAACAACCCTATCTACTTGATTCCCAACTTTCAGGGATCTATGTACACATACACCTAGATCCCTCTGTTCATCCACACTATTTAGAGTCCTCCCGTTAGCCCTATACTCTACACATCTGTTATTCCTGCCAAAGTGAATTACCTCACACTTTTCTGCATTAAACTCCATCCGCCACCTCTCGGCCCAGCTCTGCAACTTGTCCAAGTCTCCCTGTAAACTAAGACACCCTTCCTCACTATCTACCACACCTCCGACTTTGGCGTCATCAGCAAATTTACTAATCCACCCAGCTATGCCCTCATCCAGATCATTTATAAAAATTACAAACAGCAGTGGCCCCAAAACAGATCCCTGAGGCACACCACTCGTAACTGAACTCCATGACGAATACTTACCATCAACCATCACCCTCTGTCTCCTATCCGCCAGCCAATTCCTGATCCAATTACCTAAATCAACCTCAATCCCATACATCTGCATTTTCTGCAGAAGCCGTCCATGGTGAACCTTATCAAACACCTTACTAAAGTCCATATATACCACGTCAACTGCCTTACCCCCATCCACCTCTTTGGTCACTTTCTCAAAAAACTCAATAAGGTTAGTAAGGCACGACCTACCCTCCACAAAACCATGCTGACTATCTCAAATCAATTCATTACTCTCCAAATAACTATAAATCCTATCCCTAATAATTTTTTCTAATACCTTACCCACAACAGAAGTAAGACTCACCAGTCTATAATTCCCGGGGAAGTCTCTGTTCCCCTCCTTAAACAATGGGACAACATTCGGTCGCTGTACTTGCACAATTGGTCACCGCTCTTGTGCAAGGATATTTTGGCCTTGGAGGGAGTGCAGAGGAGGTTCACAAGGCTGATTCCGGAGATGAGGGGGTTAGACTATGAAGAGAGACTAAATAGACTGGGTCTGTACTCGTTGGAGTTTAGAAAGATGAGGGGGGATCTTATAGAGACATATAGGATAATGAAGGGGATGGATAGGGTAGAGGTAGAGAGATTCTTCCCGCTCAGAAAGGACAGCAGGACTAGAGGGCACAGTCTCAAGGGGGGCGGGGGGGGCAGTTTAGATCGGAGTTGAGGAGGAACTTCTTCACTCAAAGGGTGGTGAATCTCTGGAATTCTCTGCCCGTTGAAGTGGTGGAGGCTACCTCGCCAAATATATTTAAGACACGGGTAGATAGGTTTTTGGTAGACAAGGGGATTAAGGGTTATGGGGAGAAAGCGGGAAAGTGGAACTGATCCACTTCAGATCAGCCGTGATCTTATTGAATGGCGGGGCAGGCTTGAAGGGCCGAATGGCCTACTCCTGCTCCTGTTTCTTATGTTAAATGCAACATGAGGAAAAACTCTCATATGGCAAGCGGTTAGAGTCTAGAATGTTCCGCTTGGAAGTGTGCTGGGGGCAGACACAATTAAGGCGTTTGAGAGGACCCCCACCCTCCTTCCTGGACTCGGTGACCACTGGGAGTTGTACTGGGAGTTTTACTTTCTTTCCTTCTTGTCTCTCTCTCTCTTCCTCTTTCTTGCTCTCTGTCTTTCTCCTCTGTCTGATCTCTCTCTCTCTCTCTCTCTCTGTGTCTCTGTCTCTGTCCCTCTCTCTCTCTCTCTGTCTTTCTTGCTTGCTCTGTTTCTGTCTCTGTTGCTTCCTCTGTTTCTGTTTCTCTCTCTCTCTCTGTCTTTCTCTCTGTCCCTCTCTCTGTCTTTCTCCCTGTCTCTCTCTCCCTGTCTTTCTCTCTTTCTCTCTGTCTCTCTCTTGCTTTCTGCCTCTGTCACTCTGTTTGTTTCTCTCCCTCTCTCTTTCTGCCTCTGTCTCTGTCTCTCTCTCTCACTCTCTCTTTCTGCCTCTGTCACTCTGTCTGTCTCTCTCTCTTTCTGCCTCTCCCTCTCTCTTTCTGCCTTTGTCACTCTGTCTCTCTCTGTCTCTGTCTTTCTTGCTCTGTTTCTGTCTCTGTTGCTTCCTCTTGCTCTAGTTCTCTCTCGCTCCATCTCTTTCTCTTTGTCTCTTTCTCTCTGTCTCTCTCTGTCTTTCTCTCTTGCTCTGTTTTGCTCTCTCTCTCTCCGTGTCTGTCTGTCTCTCTATCTCTCTCTTTCTCTCTATCTCTGTCTCTCTCTCCCTCCCTGTCTCACTCTCTCTCTTTCTGTCTCTCTGTTTCTGTTTCTCTCTCTCTCTCTGTCTTTCTCTCTGTCCCTCTCTCTGTCTTTCTCCCTGTCTCTCTCTCCCTGTCTTTCTCTCTCTCTCTCTCTCTCTGTCTCTCTTGCTTTCTGCCTCTGTCACTCTGTTTGTTTCTCTCCCTCTCTCTTTCTGCCTCTGTCTCTGTCTCTCTCTCTCACTCTCTCTTTCTGCCTCTGTCGCTCTGTCGCTCTCTGTTTCTGCCTCTCCCTCTCTCTTTCTGCCTTTGTCACTCTGACTCTCTCTCTCTCTCTCCGTCTCTCTGTCTCTCTCTCTCTCTGTCTCTAAACTTGGCCGGTAAGAAACATACAGTTGCTTTCTTTCCCACAGTCCCCAGTGCTCCCACAGGGACAAGGGGCACCAACACGTGCGTGAGTGTGAGTCACAGTGAAACTGTGTGGGTGTACAGGTTGGAGTTGGTTGTTGTTCAGTGGCATCCCTACCCTTTGGCTGTACAGAGCCGCACTGTGCTCCTGTGTGTGGCACCCAGGATGGAGCAGAGATCTGGCATAATCACACTGGGACCAGGGGCCAGCCTAACTTGGTGTTTGGGTTACCAACAATGATCCAGTGTGTTCCTGGAGGTTTCCGTGTACGGCTTGACCCCCAACACTACAGCCAGGGGTCACCAACACGTCACCCTCGTTCCGACACCAGTTAGAAAGCAGAATTGTAGAGCCTTTACCTTGGAAAAAAGAAATGTTCAGAGAAGGACAACAGAAGCAAAATCATTTTTATTGTCCCGAGGATTTATCTCTGGGTTGCACCTGGAGAGTGACCTTTTAACTGGATAGTTTAATTTTTTATTTATTAGTGTCGCAAGTCGGCTGACATTAACACCGCAATGAAGTTACTGTGAAAATCCCCCTAGTTGCCACACTCCTGTTCAGGGTATTTGAGGGAGAATTTTAAGTTTCTAAGTTTACTTATTAGTGTCACAAGTTGGCTGACGTTAACACTGCAATAAAGTTACTGTGAAAATCCTCTAGTCGCCACATTCCGTCGCCTGTTCGGGGACACTGAGGGGGAATTTTAAGTTTCTAAATTTATTTATTAGTGTCACGAGTTGGCTGATATTAACACTGCAATGAAGTTACTGTGAAAATCCCCCTAGTTGCCACACTCCTGCTTGAGTTACACTGAGGGGGAATTTTAAGTTTTTAAGTTTATTTATTAATGTTGCAAGTAGGCTTACGTTAATACCGCAATGAAGTTACTGTGAAAATCCCCTAGTTGCCACACTCCGCGCCTGTTCGGGTACGCTGAGGGGGAATTTTAAGTTTCTAAGTTTATTTATTAGTGCCTCAAGTCGGTTTACATTAGCACTGCAATGAAGTTACTGTGAAAATCCCCCTCGTCGCCACATTCCTGTTTGGGTTACACCGAGGGAGAATTTAGCACGGCCAATCCACCCCAACCAGCACGTCTTTCGGACAGTGGGAGGAAACCGGAGCACCCGGAGGAAACCCACGCAGACACGGGAAGAACGTGCAGACGCTGCACAGACAGTGACCCAAGCTGGGAATCGAACCCGGGTCCCAGGAGCTGTGAGGCTGCAGTGCTAACCCGCTGTGCTACTGAAGGAAACGAAAGGGAGGATTGGGACCACATCGGTACAGCCTGCCAATAAACAAGTTTCATATCCTGATTATGAACGCTAAAAACAGAAGAAAGCTTTTCACAGATGCCTCGGTTCAAAGAGAGTGATTTGTCGGTACTGCTAAACTATCTGTGGTTTGACAGTGAAATCTTCCTGCCTGGTGGCACAGTGTGTTAGCACTGCTGCCTTCCAGCACCAGGGACCCGGGTTCGGTTCCCGGCTCGGGCCACTGTCTGTGTGGAGTCTGCACGTTCTCCCCGTGTCTGCGTGGGTTTCCTCCGGGTGCTCCGGTTTCCTCCCACAGTCCGAAAGACATGATGGTTAGGGTGCATTGACTGTGCTAAATCGACCCTTAGTGTCCAAAGATGTGCAGGTTAGGGTGGATTGGCCATGCTGAATTCCCCCTTAGTATCCAAAGATGTGCAGGTTAGGGGGATTGGCCATGCTAAATTGTCCCCTTAGTGTCCAAAGATGTGCGGGTTAGGGTGGATTGGCCATGCTAAATTGCCCCTTAGTATCCAAAGATGTGCAGGTTAGGGGGATTGGCCATGCTAAATTGTCCCTTAGTATCCAAAGATGTGCAGGTTAGGGTGGATTGGCCATGCTAAATTGCCCCTTAGTATCCAAAGATGTGCGGGTTAGGGGGATTGGCCATGCTAAATTGTCCCCTTAGTATCCAAAGATGTGCAGTTTAGGGGGATTGGCCATGCTAAATTGTCCCCTTAGTATCCAAAGATGTGCAGGTTAGGGGGATTGGCCATGCTAAATTGCCTCTTAGTATCCAAAGATATGCAGGTTAGGGGGATTGGCCATGCTAAATTGTCCCCTTAGTATCCAAAGATGTGCAGGTTAGGGTGGATTGGCCGTGCTAAATTGCCCCTTAGTATCCAAAGATGTGCAGGTTAGGGGGATTGGCCGTGCTAAATTGCCCCTTAGTATCCAAAGATGTGCAGGTTAGGGGGATTGGCCGTGCTAAATTGTCCCTTAGTGCCCTGGAATGTGTCAGTTAGCCGGATTACCAGGATAAGTATGTGGGGTTACAGGGATAGTGCCTGTGTGGGATTGTTATTGGTGCAGGCTGGATGGGCCGAATGGCTTCCTTCTGTGATTCTATGTGAGCTGTCTGAGCAGCAAGAATCACTGGGTGGGATTTTGCGATCACACTCACCCCAAAACCAGAAAGGGCAACAGATCTCTGGATGGTCCAGGAATGGAGGTTATATGGGCCCCTGAAGGGTTTTAGTTCAGACGGGGGCAGTATGGTCGGTGCAGGCTTGGAGGGCCGAAGGGCCTGTTCCTGTGCTGAAATGTTCTTCATTCTTTGAAATCTGCTGTCCTTACCCCAGTCTGGCCGACACGTGACTCCAGAGCCACAGCAATGTGGTTGACTCTCAACTGCCCCCCAAGGGCACCTAGGGATGGGTAATAAACGCTGGCCCAGCCAGCAACACCCATGTCCCACAAATGAATATACACAAGAAAAAAAAACCCCTACAGTGCAGCAGGAGGCCAATCGGCCCATCGGGTCTGCACTGACAACAATCCCAGCCAGGCCTTATTCTCAGAACGCAACATATTTACCCCGCTAACCTCCCTGTACCTGTGTGGTGAGTGTTTGATGGGGGACAGTGTAGAGGGAGCTTTACTCTGTATCTAACCCCGTGCTGTCCCTGTCCTGGGAGTGTTTGTTGGGGACAGTGTCAAGGGAGCTTTACTCTGTATCTAACCCCGTGCTGTCCCTGTCCTGGGAGTGTTTGTTGGGGACAGTGTCAAGGGAGCTTTACTCTGTATCTAACCCCGTGCTGTCCCTGTCCTGGGAGTGTTTGTTGGGGACAGTGTCAAGGGAGCTGTACTCTATATGTAACCCTGGGGAATTCTGACATCTCGCTCCTGTCTGTTGCGCAGTTGGTTACTGTAGTATATGAAGTGGAGTTATGGATAGTGGAAAGTATTGTCAGAGGATACAGCAAGATATAGACCGGTTGGAGACTTGGGCAGGGAAATGGCAGATGAAGTTTTATCCAGCTGAAGCATTTTCCAATTTCCAATGCATGAAGGGATTATATAGTAAATCGTAGAACCCTTATGAGTATTGACAGGCAGCGGGATCTGGGTGTACAGGTACAAAGGTCACTGAAAATGGCAACGCCGGTGGAGAAGGTGGTCAGGAAGGCATAAGGCATGGTTGCCTTCATCGGCCAAGGTATTGAGTTTAAAAATTGGCAAGTCATTGTTGCAGCTTTATAGAACCTCAGTTAGGCCCCACTGGGAATATAGTGTTCAATTCTGGTCATTACACTGCCAGAAGGATGTGGAGGTTTTGGAGAGGGTACAGAAAAGATTTACCAGGATGTTGCCCTGGTAGGGAGGGCATTAGATATGAGGAGAGGTTGGAGGATCTTAGTGTTCTCTCACTGGAATGACAGAGGTTGAGGGGAGACCTGATAGAGGTCTGCAAGATTATGAGTAGCATGGACAGAGTGGATAGTCAGAAACTCTTTCCTGAGGGAATTTCACAGTAACTTCATTGCAGTGTTAATGTAAGCCTTACTTGTAACTTATAAATAAATAGGGTAGAAAAGTGAAATACTCGGGGACATAGGTTCAAGGTGGGGAAAAGTTTAGAGGATTTGATTTGATTTTGTTTTTTTTTCTATGGTTCATGTATTGGGACACAGTGAAAAGTATTGTTTCTTGTGCACTATATAAAGCATACCTTTCATAGAGTACATAGATTTGATTTATTATTGTCACATGTATTGGGATACAGTGAAAAGTATTGTTTCTTGCGCGCTATGTAGACAAAGCATACTGTTCATAGAGAAGGAAAGGAGAGACTGCAAAATGTAGTGTTACAGTCTCAACGAGGGTGCAGAGAAAGATCAACTTAATGCGAGGAGATGTGCGAGGCATGTTTTTAGACATAGAGGGTGATGAATGTTTGGAACGCAGTGCCCGGGGAGGTGGTGGGAGCAGGTACGATTGCGACACTGACGGGGCAACTCGGTGAATACTTGCAGAGGATGGGAATGGAGAGGTACGGACTCCGTTAAGGGCTCATGGCTTTAGTTTAGGCACGATGGGAGCAGTAGGGCCAAAGGGCCTGTTCCTGTGCTGTAAGGTGAAGAACCAGCGTGAGGCGAGTTAGCTTGGGGACACAGAAAAACGTCAGTGGCTTCGATCGGTGTCTTCAATGCAGGGGGCGCTGTGATTGTCAGTGGGAGTCGATTATCTCATTTTGTAAGACGCTTGATTTGAAAAGGAAATCTCTTTACAGGGCACTATCCAAATAAGTAACCAGGCTGAGCGCAGGATATTGCTTCATCCGTGGTTGGTGTGAGCGAGAGAGACGTTCACTCATTGAAGAACGCGAGAGACAGAGACAGAGAGAGGGAGCGAGATTCAGCGTGGCCATGGACCCCTGGCCGTCCCTCTGGATTCTGGTGCTGACTCTTCTGGAGCAGACGCTGCCCTCGCACTGTACCTACGACGTGACCCCACGGATAACCTTCCCCTACAGTGAGTATGGATAGACCCCCCCACCCCGAGTTGCTGGTGATGTTGCCCGCCGAGCTGCACCACCACCACCACCCCCCCTCCCCTCCCCGCCACACTGTGCCCAGACAGTACATGTCGCCAGGTGAACCGGTAAACGCCCTCCCCACACCACACCCCAGCCCGCGCCTGCCTGCACGAGAGTGTGCAACAACGGGGGCCTTTTCCTGCCCTACCCCGCTCCCCTCATCATTGTTCAGTGACACCAACAGTTCCACCCCACCATCCCCACTGCGCCCACAACCGCTGTCCCCCAAGCCCGGACAAAATGCCACCTCCCCGGGAGTGTTTGATGGGGGACAGTGTAGAGAGAGCTTTACTCTGTATCTAACCCCGTGCTGTACCTGTCCTGGGAGTGTTTGATGGGGGGACAGTGTAGAGGGAGCTTTACTCTGTATCTAACCCCATGCTGTCCCTGCCCTGGGAGTGTTTGATGGGGGGACAGTGTAGAGGGAGCTTTACTCTGTATCTAACCCCGTGCTGTACCTGTCCTGGCAGTGTTTGATGGGGGACAGTGTAGAGGGAGCTTTACTCTGTATCTAACCCCGCGCTGTACCTGTCCTGGGAGTGTTTGATGGGGGACAGTGTAGAGGGAGCTTTACTCTGTATCTAACCCCGTGCTGTACCTGTCCTGGGAGTGTTTGATGGGGGGACAGTGTAGAGGGAGCTGTACTCTGTATCTAACCCTGTGCTGTACCTGTCCTGGGAGTGTTTGATGGGGGGACAGTGTAGAGGGAGCTTTACTCTGTATCTCACCCCGTGCTGTCCCTGTCCTGGCAGTGTTTGATGGGGGGACAGTGTAGAGGGAGCTTTACTCTGTATCTCACCCCGTGCTGTCCCTGTCCTGGGAGTGTTTGATGGGGGGACAGTGTGATTCTGAAATTGATCCAGTCCAGTTCCTCAGAATTTCAAACTGTTCACCTTAATGATGCAGTAAGATAGTTTTTGACGTGACATTTTCCTTTGATCGTTGGGATTTTGTGTTTGCATTATCTCTCTGGCGTTGTTGCAAAAAGATTGATTGTATCTGCGGCGGATGTCTGTGGTGTTACTGTTATAACCGGATATTGGAAAGGTTTCACAACTTAACGATTGCTTGATAGAATGTTTCCTCAATCAGACCCCCACCCCACTGGCCCCACCCTGAGCACCAGAGTCGAACCTGTTGCAAACTCGTGCGTAGATCTGAGCTGTGCCTCTTCTAATCTTGAGACAGCTGCCTGCTAGAATCATAGAATCCTGACAATGCAGAAGGAGGCCATTCAGCCCATTGAGTCTGCACCAGCCACAATCCCACCCAAGTTCTATCCTCGTAACTATTTACCTTCACCAGGAGCCCCTGACACTGAGGTGCAATTTAGCACGGTCAATCCACCCAACCTACACATCTTTGGACACCATGGGGTAATTTAGCACGGCCAATCCACCTAACCTGCACATCTTTGGATACTAAGGGGCAATTTAGCATGGCCAATCCACCCAACCTGCACATCTTTGGATACTAAGGGGCAATTTAGCATGGCCAATCCCCTTAACCTGCATATCTTTGGATACTAAGGGGCAATTTAGCGTGGCCAATCCACCCTAACCTGCACATCTTTGGACACTAAGGGGCAATTTAGCATGGCCAATCCAGCTAACCTGCACATCTTTTGGACTGTGGGAGGAAACTGGGGCACCCGGAGGAAACCCATGCAGACACGGGGAGAATGTGCAAACTCGACACAGACAGTGACCCGGGAATCGAACCCGGGTCCATGGCGCTGTGAGGCAGCAGTGCTAACCCACTCTGCCACTGAGAGATATTTTCCTCCGCGCCCATTTGCATTGGTGTTCCAGCAGGCCGGTGAGGCATTTTGTGGCTAATATTTGGAAGTAGGAGTTTGTTCCTCACAGTGGATTAATGCTTCCCCTGCTAATTCCTGTTTTTCTCTGCTTCCTTGATGTCATCACTGGTCCCATTTCCCAGACAAGACAAAGGACTTCCTTCACTACCACCGGCCCCCCTCACCCTCCTGAATCTCTGCTCCCCCCCACCCCCCTACCCTCCCAATCCAAATCCCACTCATCCCTTTCCCATTTCAACTTCAGCGGCCTGTGGTTACCATGCCAATCTTTCCCTTACCACCACCTTCTCCTTGGCAAGGCTCACCCTGAGTGGCATGTCAATGGTACGGGGAGGTGGCCTTTTGAGGGGGCATTGAGTTCGAAGGTCGACTCCCATTCCTTTGCCCAACTTCGGAATGAACATAAGAACTAGGAGCAGGAGTGGGCCATTTGGCCCCTCGATGGCTGATCTTTTCATGGACTCAGCTCCACTTACCCGCCCACTCCCCTTAATTCCTTTACTGTTCAAAAATCAATCTATCCTTGCCTTAAAAACATTCAATGAAGTAGCCTCAACTGGGCAGGGAATTCCACAGATTCACAACCCTTTGGGTGAAGAAGTTCCTCCTCAACTCAATCCTAAATCTGCTCCCCCTTATTTTGAGACTATGCCCCCTAGTTCTAGTTTCACCCACCAGTGGATACAACTTCCCTGCTTCTATCTTATCTATTCACTTCATAATCTTATATGTTTCTGTAAGATCTCCCTTGATGATAGATTCAAGCATTTTCCCTACGACAGAATTTAAGCTAACCGGCCTATGTGGCGCCATCTCTGAGGCCTAGTCACTCAGGCTTCTCTGTTGGATGTCCATTTTGGCATCCAGTTTGGTCATAGCCACTTTGGAATGATGCCGTCTGTGAGGCCGACTTGCTCAGGCCTCTGTGTTTGTTTGCCATTTACGCTTCCAATCCCATCAAAGCCATTGCGGAATAACACCATCTATGAGGCCTAGTTATTCAGGCTTCTCCATTGGTCTGTCATTGGATCTTGATTCTGGCACTTCAGAATGACACCATCTTTGAGGCCTAGTCACTCAGGCTTCTCTGCCCGTTTGCCATTATGGCTCCCAACCCCATCAAAGCCACTTCAGATTGACACCATCTGTGAGGCCTAATTCTTCAGGCGTCTCCGTCGGCTTGCCATTGGCTCTCGATCCTGCCAAAACCACTTTGGAATGACAGCGTCTCTGAGGCCGAGTTGCTCAGGCTTCTGTGCTGGGCCACCCTTCCTCCTCCCTCCTGCACTGCAGGTACCCCACCCACTCTGCCTTTTTTTTTCTCCCCCACTGCAGGTGACCCCAGCAGAACATTCACAAAGTTTTCCAAGGATGGCTACTGGAATTACAGCACCCTGTTTCTCGGCGAGGGGAAGCTTTATGTGGGCGCCCGTGACGTCCTCTTCTCCATTGACACGGCTACCGTCGGGAGCATGGAATTAATAAAGGAGGCAAGTGGCAGGCCTTGTTCCCTGGGCCCGCGCGGGAGATTATGGGATTGACGTGCTCGTCTCTGGAACAAGATCACAAAACGCTGACTTCTGGCGCGGTTTTCACCAAAACTGCCAGGTTTACCAACTATAGTTGGCTATATTCCTGAGGCTTGCAGTGTATGACCCCCCCCCTACATCCATGCGTGGCCAACCAACGCTTCTTCCCATCTCCCAATATTTTCAGAACGGATAGATGAAAGAGAAATGTGTATACTTCATCCTTATGGGCACCACCTTTCCCCTAGTTTGTTCCTAAAAGTGCCCAGGAAATTAATGCAAAATTCCTGGACCCAATACATCACCCTAGTGAATCGGGGAGCATGGATGCTGCCTTTGGTAGACGGAATATTAAGGCAGGGATTCTCCAATCCTGTCAGAAGTCCAACTTGCGCTTGGGTTTCTTTATCTGTGTGGATTAAAGTTGTAGGTGACAGGGTGGCGCAGTGGTTAGCACTGCTGCCTCTCAGAGTCTCCCCGCCATGTCCGCGTGGGTTTCTGCTGGGCACTCCAGTTTCCCCCCCACAGTCCAAATGACACACTAGTTAGGTGGATTGGCCGTGCTAAATTGTCCCTTAGTGTCCAAAGATGTGCAGGTTAGGTGGATTGGCCGTGCTAAATTGTCCCTTAGTGTCCAAAGATGTGTAGGTTAGGCGGATTGGCCATGGTAAATTGTCCCTTAGTGTCCAAAGATGTGTAGGT
This sequence comes from Carcharhinus amblyrhynchos, assembly GCF_965287045.1. NCBI lineage: Eukaryota > Metazoa > Chordata > Chondrichthyes > Carcharhiniformes > Carcharhinidae > Carcharhinus > Carcharhinus amblyrhynchos. The sequence continues at coordinate 90,713 of NW_027650148.1, forward strand.
TAGGCGGATTGGCCATGCTAAATAGTCCCTCACTTTTAAAGTTTAAAGTTTATTTATTAGAGTCACTGGTAGGCTTACATTAACACTGCAATGAAGTTACTGTGAAAATCCCCTAGTTGCCAGACTCCTGTTTGGGTACACTGAGGAAAGATTTGGCACAGCCAATGCACCCTAACCAGCACGTCTTTCAGACTGTGAGAGGAATCTGGAGCACCCGGAGGAAACCCACGCAGACATGGGGAGAACGTGCAGACTCCACACAGACAGTGGCCCGAGCCAGGAACTGAACCTGGGTCCCTGGCGATGTGAGGCAGCTGTGCTAACCCACTGTGCAAGCCCAGTACTCGAACAGGTGCTGCAGTGTGGCAACTAGGGGTTTTGACAGTAGCTTCATTGCGGTGTTAATGTAAGCTGACTTGTGACACTAATAAATAAACTTAGAAACTTAAAATTCTCCCTCAGTGTAACCCGAACAGGAGTGTGTCGACTAGGGGGATTTTCACAGTAACTTCATTGCGGTGAATATAAGCCTTACTTGTGACACTAATAAATAAGCTTTAACTTTATCTCCTGTTCTATATCCAGGTGTCCTGATAGCCTTGTTTTGCTCATTAAATGTCCTGATAACTTACTAAAAATAGCTAAGATGCCCCAGTTTTCATGTTTTTTTCCTGTTTGGCAGCTGGGCTGTGAGGGTGGAAATCTGTGTGAAATTTCACCTTGCCCTGTGTGGACAGCAGCAAGATTGCATTGCATGGCTTGCAGCGAGTCTGTAACCCCTCCCGTCCCGCTGTCTGGTAAAAGTTACTGCTAATTTTCTTTTTATGTGTGTTAACTGTACTCTTAAATAAACTTTGTTGGATAAAAGCTCCCTCGTGGATCACTCGAATCATACCGAAAGTGAACCATCTCATGTTCACCCCAGCCAAATTCAAAAAGTACAAAACTTATGATCCAGACGGATTCCACAGAACGCTTCTGACCTGAACTGTAACAGGTAGCTGAGCTTTAGACAGACCACTCATGATATAAATTGATGTAAGTACACCTCTTAAAGGCACAGTATCATCACACCCGCCCTCCCCAGGTGCAACTGAAGCTGAGGAGTGGCAGACGGGGAGGCTCCTGTCAGGCGCATCTCCCACACTATTAACCTCGCTTCACTTTGCTTTCTTTCTCGCAGCTACGCTGGAATGCGACGGAGCAGAAAATTCAGGATTGTTCCTTCAAAGGCAAAAGCAAAGAGGTGAAGCAGGCTTGACTTGATTTGATTTATTATTGTCATGTGTATCGGGATAGAGTGAAAAGTATTGTTTTTTGTGCGTTACACAAAGCGTACCATTCATAGAGTACATAGATTTGATTTATTATTGTCATGTGTATCGGGATAGAGTGAAAAGTATTGTTTCTTGTGCGCTACACAGACAAAGCATACTGTTCATAGAGTACATAGATTTGATTTATTATTGTCACGTGTATTGGGATACAGTGAAAAGTATTGTTTCTTGTGCACTATACAGACAAAGCATACCATTCATAGAGAGGGAAAGGAGAGAGTGCAGAATGTAGTGTTACAGTCACAGCGAGGGTGTAGAGAAAGATCAGCTTAATGCGAGGTAGGTCCATTCAAAAGTCTGACGGCAGCAGGAAAGACTGGCTGTAATTGGGCGTGTGCAGAGGGATCTGGGTGTCCTTGTGCACCAGTCGCTGAAGGTAAGAATGCAGGTGCAGCAGGCAGTAAAGAAGGTAAATGGTATGTTGGCCTTCATTGCGAGGGGTTTTGAGTACAGGAGCAGGGATGTGTTGTTACAATTATACAGGGCCTTGGTGAGGCCGCACCTAGAGCATTGTGTGCAGTTTTGGTCTCCTTTTCTGAGGAAGGATGTTCTTGCTCTCGAGGGAGTGCAGTGAAGGTTTACCAGGCTGATTCCGGGGATGGCGGGACTGATGTACGAGGAGAGATTGATTAGGTTAGGATTGTTTTCGCTGGAGTTCAGACAAACGAGGGGGGAATCTCAGAGATTTTTAAAATTCTAACAGGACTAGACAGGGTAGATGCAGGGAGGATGTTCCCGATGGTGGGGGGAGTCCAGAACCAGGGGGTCACAGTCTGAGAATTCAGGGTAGACCATTTAGGAGGGAGGTGAGGAGATATTTCTTCATCCGGTGAGCCTGTGGAATTCATTCCCACAGGAAGGAGTTGATGCCAAAACATTGAATGTATTCAAGAGGCGGCTGGATATTGCACTGGGGGGCGAATGGGATCAAAGGTTATGGGGAGAAAGCAGGATGAGGCTATTGAGTTGGATGATCAGCCATGATGGTGATGAATGGCAGAGCAGGTTCGAAGGGCTGAATGGCCTCCTCCTATCTTCCATGTTTCTAAGGCTTGGGATAGAGCTTCCCGGTTCCTCACTGTGTCGCAGGGAGAAAGTCAGATTGGCCCTTCTGGGCGCTGTAACGCCATATAAAACTGTGCAGGGTGTAGGAGGGGAGAAGGGGCTGTGAACAGGAGCAACACTCAGGCCTCACTAGGCGAGCAACGGGGTCTGCACCTTGGCTCAAGCCTCAGCGGTTGGATCAGTAAGAGATAGGCTCAGTGATGGCGGGTGGGATTGGGACGGTGGTATTGTATTGGCAGCGGCGGGGGGCGGGGTACCTTTTGGTTATGTTAACCTCCTGGATTTGCTCTTATGAAGCGTCTGTCAAAATGTCTCGATAATGCGCGAGACTCCGAGGCACTCTGGAAGTGTGCTGGCAGCCCCTCCATTGATCAGAGGAGGCCCTACTGACCCCGCAAGGACTTCCCAGCTCTCCCCGAGCTGCTTCTGATATTCCCCTTCCCGCATCTTAAGGGTTGTGGGTGATCCTGGGATCTGCACGGTGGCACAGTGGTCGGGGCGGCATGATGGCACAGTGGGTTAGCACGGCTGCCTCACAGTGCCAGGGACCCAGGTTCAATTCCCGGCTCGGGTCACTGTCTGTGTGGAGGCTGCACATTCTCCCCGTGTCTGCATGGGTTTCCTCCGGGTGCTCCGGTTTCCTCTCGCAGTCCAAAAGACGGGCAGGTTAGGGTGCATTAGCCGTGCTAAATTCTCCCTCGGTGTAACCCGAACAGACGCTGGAGTGTGGCGACGAGGAGAATTTCACAGTAACTTCATTGCAGTGTCAATGAATCATAAAATCATAGAATCCCTACAGTGCAGAAGGAGGCCATTCGGCCCACCGAGTCTGCTCCAACCGCAATCTCACCCGGGTCCTATCCCCATAACCCCATGCATTTACCCCAGCTAGTCCCCCTGACATTAAGGGACAATTTAGCATGGCCAATTCACCCTAACCTGCACATCTTTGGACACTAAGGGACAATTTAGCATGGCCAATCTACCTAACCTGCACATCTTTGGACACTAAGGGACAATTTAGCACAGCCAATCCACCCTAACCTGCACATCTTTGGACACTAAGGGACAATTTAGCATGGCCAATTCACCCTAACCTGCACATCTTTCGGACTGTGGGAAGAAACTGGAGCACCCGGAAGAAACCCACGCAGACACGCGGACAACTTGCAGCCTCCACACACACAGCGACGCAAGCTGAGAATCGAACCTGGGTCTCTGGCGCCGTGAGGCAGCAGTGCTAACCATTGGGCCATCTTGTGACTAATAAATAAACTTTACATTATTTGGCTGTACCCTGCTTGGGGACTGGACGTGCTGGGTCAGAGGGCAAAACCTAGCCTCCCTGGTCACTGTCCATTGTCCTTGATTCAGATTGTCTGAGTATTGCCAGGTGGTTCCAGAGAGGCAGGAATGCCATTGTCAGATCTACCGGAAATAAAGTGGGATTACGGATCATTTTGCCTATTCCTCCTGCCTCTGTGAATGTACAGACTGACAGAATACTTCAGTTGCATTCATATCAAGAGGGCTAGAATACAAGAGCAGGGATGGACTTCTAAGGCTGTATAAGGCTCTGGTCAGACCCCATTTAGAGTATTGTGAGCAGTTTTGGGCCCCGTATCTAAGGAAGGATGTGCCGGGCCTTGGAAAGGGTCCAGAGGAGGTTCACAAGAATGCTCCCTGGAATGAAGAGCTTGTCGGATGAGGAACGGGTTGAGGACTCTGGGTCTGTACTTGTTGGAGTTTAGAAGGATGAGGGGGGGATCTTATTGAAACTTACAGAATACTGCGAGGCCCTGGATAGAGTGGACGTGGAGAGGATGTTTCCACTAGTAGGAAAAACTAGAACCAGAGGGCACAAACTCAGCCTAAAGGAACGATCCTTTAAAACAGAGATGGGGAGGAATTTCTTCAGCCAGAGAGTGGGGAATCTGTGGAACTCTTTGCCGCAGAGGAGGCCGGGTCACCGAGTGTCTTTAAGATAGAGATAGATAGGTTCCTGATTAATAAGGGGATCAGGGTTATGGGGAAAAGGCAGGAGAATGGGGGATGAGAAAAATATCAGCCATGTTTGAATGGCGGGGCAAGCTCAGTGAGCCTCATTCTGTTCCTATGTCTTATGGTCTTATGTTAACACAAGTCTCCTGTTACTCTTCACGACAGAGAGATTGCTCCAACTTTATCCGTGTCCTGCTACCGGTGAATGAGAGCCACATTTACACCTGTGGGACCTACGCATTCAGCCCCACCTGTGCCTACATTGTAAGAGCCACAAAGAGTGCAGCGTTCACCCCGCAGAACTCCTGCCAATGCCAGACCTGCTCAGTGTTTCTCCATGACCAGTCTCTACCTGACTCCCTCTCACTAGTGTGTTGGTCTGCCTCTCTCTATCTGGGCACAGTAAGTAGCCTCATAACACCGGGTTAAAGCCCAACAGGTTTATTTGGAATCATGAGCTTTCGGGGCGCTGCCCTTTCATCAGGTGAGTGAAGAGGTAGGTTTCAGAGACATGGCACATAGAGGCCAACATACAATTGCAGGATAATGAACACTGTAGAGTGGCCAAGGCTCAATTGCAGGATAATGGACGGAATGCGAGTCTTTACAGATAATCGAGTCTTTACAGGTACAGACAGCATTCGAACCATTATCTTGTAATTGTGTCTTGGCCTCTATATGTGCCGTATTTGTGAATCTACCTCTCCGCTCACTTGATGATGGAGCAGCGCTCCGAAAGCTCGTGATTGCAAATAAACCTGTTGGACTTTAACCTGGTGTTGAGAGACTTCTTAATGTGCCCACCCCAGTCCAACGTCAGCATCTACACATCATCTCTCTATCTGACTTTCCCTCTTCCTTCTGCATGTCTCTCTTTCCCTCAGTCTCTTTCATTGCATCTGTGTGTGTCCCACTGTACGCTGCTTCCCTCTTCCATTATCTCTCTGCCTCTCTCTCTTTCCGTGTTTCAATATAAGTGTGTGTGTCTCACTGTAAATTGCTTCCTCCTGTGCATCTCTGTCTTTATCCTATCCCCACTATCTCTCTCTCTCTCTCTCTCTCTCTTTCTCACTCTCTCAGTATGTTGGTCTACTTCTCTCTATCTGACTTTCCCTTTTCCTTCTGTGTGTCTCTCTTTCCCGAGCTCTGTTTCATTGCATCTCTGTGTGTCCTACTGAACACCACTTCCTCCTGTGATTCTGACTCTTTATCTCTCTCCCACTTTCTCTCTGTCTATCTCGGTGTTTCAGTGTAAGTGTGTGAGTCGCACTGTACTTTCTGTCCTCCCTTTAATGTATCACTGTTTTGCTCTCTTACTGTGCATACGTGTGTGTGTGCATGTGTGTGTGTGCACATCTGCGTACACATGCATGTGTGTGCGTGCACATGTGAGCATGCCTGTGTATGTTTGTATTCGTGCATGTGTGTTTGTATGTGAGCGTGTGTTGTGCATTTTTCACTCACGCTCAGATACACCCACACTTCCCACACACACATTCATAAAAATATTTGCACTTACACACATTCACTCTTTCTATCTCATAGGCATTCTCATACTCGCACACATACTCACTTACGCTCTCTCTCTCTCTCTCACACACACACTCACTCACGCACACACACACTCTCTCACGCACACACACACTCTCTCACGCACACACACACTCTCTCACGCACACACACACTCTCTCACGCACACACACACTCTCTCTCTCTCACACACACACACACACACACACACACACTCTCTCTCTCTCTCTCTCTCTCTCTCTCTCTCTCTCTCTCTCTCTCTCTCTCTCTCTCTCTCTCTCACACACACACACACACTGTCACATGTTTCCCTGTCTTTCAGGACGTCAGAACCTTTTCGCTGTTGACTGATTCAAATGGTGACCCTCTAACTGAGGAGGGCAAAGGTCGCTGTCCCTTTGACCCCAGTCTGAAATTAACCGCCACAATGGTTGGTGAGTACCACACTGCAGTGACTTGATGGATTGAGTTATAAGGAGAGGCTGGATAGACTGGGACTTTTTTCTCTGGAGTGTAGGAGGCTGAGAGGTCTATAAAATAATGAGGGGCACAGATCAACTAGATAGTTAATATCTTTTCCCAAAGGTAGGGGAGTCTAAAACTAGAGGACACAGGTTTAAGGTGAGAGGGGAGAGGGTCCAGAGGGGCAATTGTTTCACACAGAGGGTGGTGAGTGTCTGGAACAAGCTGCCAGAGGTGGTAGTAGAGGCAGGTACAATTTTATCTTTTAAAATGCGTTTAGACAGTTACACGGGTAAGATGGGTATAGAGGGCAAGCGCAGGCAATTGGGACTAGATTAGGGGTTAAAAACAGGGGCAGCATGGGCACGTTGGGCCGAAGGGCCTGTCTCCATGCTGTAAACCTCTATGACTCTACAGAATAGAATCCCGACAGTACAGAAGGAGGCCATTCAGCCCGTTGAGTCTGCACCGACCACAATCCCACCCAGACCCTATTTCCGTAAACCCACATACTTTCCCTGCTAATCCCCTGACACTAAGGGGCAATTTAGCATGGCCAATCTACCTAACCTGTACATCTTTGGACTGTGGGAGGAAACCGGAGCACCCGGAAGAAACGCACGCAGACATGGGGAGAATATGCAGACTCCACACAGACAGTGACCCGAGCTGGGAATTGAACCCAGGCCCCTGGCCACTTTATGGGGCTGATGTGCAGATGCTCCAACCGTATGCACACGGCAAGAAAAAGTATAGAGCAAAGAATGGGAATGGTTGATAATCGAGGAGGTTTTAACTTCCATGTACTGAAAAGATCAAGTAGAACAGGGACAGACCCGCCTAGCCTGCACCGGGGCCGTAGTTTGAACCCTTGGGGGTAATTCTTAATCATTCCTCCAGGGCTATTTTGAGTTGTTTATGGGTGGGAAGTTGCTGTGTAGTTTAAAGTGTCTCTCCAACACCTCTTTCTCTGCCCAGATGGTGAGCTGTATACAGGGACCACGGACAACTTCCAGGGGACCCAGTCCATCATCTCCCGCACCCTCGGACACCGAGTGGCATTGAAAACCGAACCATCTTTTAACTGGTTACAAGGTAGGCTTTATTGATCCAAGGTTGAAGGAGCAGGAATGTCTGCAGTTCAGGGGGGCAGAACCTATTATGGGGCTGGTACAGCGCTTTCCTTCTTGTTGTAGTTAAAACTATCGGCCTCCTCAAGTGGCCAGACAAAGGGTTGAATTTTACAGCCGAGGTTTGTACAATCCTGAGCAAGGCCAGTGAGAATACCGTCCTCCAAGCTCGCCCCGTGGGTGTACCGATAGAGTTCTGGCCAAAGTCACAGATGCTTTATTGACGACCGTAGCGCCACAGGAACCCAGACCCGATCAGAGTGACACATTCAGAAATGCACAAGCAATTATAGTTTCAAATTCGATCACAGGTAATTAGTGTTACAAGTCAGGTCGGATATTTCAAGGTGTTCTATGAAGCTCACCTGACCTGTAATGTTTTACGTTGAATTTGGCTGGGCTGAGCGTACGAGATTTCACTCCAAAGTTTAGTTAAGAATATTGTTCTTAATTTATGTATAGTCAGACACTTAGCAAGAACTTGTAACAACTACGAACAGCAGGCACAACAACCAGGATAATGTATAACTTTTAAAGTGCTGGGGAGTAGGTACAGAGGAGATGTCAGGGTTACGTTTTTCACTCAGAGGCTGGTGCGTGCATGGAATCGGCAACGGTGGTGGAGGTGGATTCGATAGGGTCTTTTAAGAGACTTTTGTATGAGTACATGGGACTGGGTAAGATAGAGGGTTATAGGTAAGCCTAGTACGAAGGGATATGTTCGGCGCAACTTGTGGGCCGAAGGGCCTGTTTGTGCTGTAGTTTTTCTATGTTCTATCTCTAATGTGTTCCGACCAAAGCCACCATCCAGTATGCAAAAACCCTCCAAGTAAACACAATGCAGCATATGTTAATGCCTAGCCTTTACATGAATCCTGCCTCCTGGGTTGAATGCTGGAAATACTCATGGAGAAACTCAGAAGAGGTTGTAGTCAAATCTGTTTCCCAAAACACAGCTTCCTTCAGGCAGAACTAAACAAAGAGAAGAACAGAGCGAGAGAGAGAGACTGCTTTGCTTACTGCTAAACTGTTTCCAAAGACAAAATTGAAAGCCCAAGGGAAAAACACTTATTGCCTGACTGCCACACCTTAGTTCTACCCCCCATTAAATCACTGAAGCAGTAAGCTGCATCATTTAAAAAAAAAACCTTTCGTAAAGCCGATTCCAATCAAAATATTTGAGTTATCTCTATCCACTCGCAGTTATTGATGAAGGTTACATCATGCACACATAAGGGTATCGTGTCCAATTATAACTTGGGCATGTAAGGTAATCAAGCAACGATAGCTACATATGGAATTCTCCAGCTGCGCTGGTCTAAAAGCAGGAAATTCCCGTCAAGTCCCAGTAGCATCCTAGTAAATCTTTTCTGCACTCTTTCTAGTTTAATAATATCCTTTCTATAATAGGGTGACCGGAACTATACATGGCATTCCAAGTGTGGCCTTACCAATGTTTTGTACAACTTCAACAATACTTTTCACTGTATTCCAAAATGCATCACCTTGCACTTATCTAAATTAAGCTCCATCTGCCATTCGTCAACTCATTGGCCCAATGGATCGAGATTGTAGAGAGTGTGAAACTCCATTTTGGTCGATTGAACCAGGGCAGGACTTACTGAGTTCCAACTCCTGTTTTCAACGTTCTGACCAATGAAACCAAGCATGCCGAATGCCTTCTTCACCACTCTGTCCACCTGTGACTCCACTTTCAAGGAGCTATGAACCTGTACCCCACGATCTCTTTGTTCTGTAACTCTCCCCCAACGCCCTACCATTAACTGAGTAAGTCCTGCCCTGGTTCAATTGACCAAACTGGCATTTCACCTTCTTTGCAATCTCGTTCCATTGGGCCAGTGGGTTGGAGAATGACAGATGGAGTTTAATTTAGATAAGTGCGAGGTGATGCATTTTGGGATACAGTGAAAAGTATTGCGTCTTGCGCGCTACGCAGCTGGATTGGCCATGCTAAATTTCTCCCCAGTGTCTAACCTGCATATCTCAGGACACTAAGGGACAATTTAGCACGGCCACTCCCCCCTAAGCGGCACATCTTTGGACATTAAGGGGCAATTTAGCACGGCCAATCCACCTAACCTACACACCTTTGGACACCAAGGGACAATTTAGCATGGCCAATCCACCCTAACCTGCACATCTTTGGACACTAAGGGACAATTTAGCACGGCCGATCCACCTAACCCGCACATCTTTGGACACTAAGGGGATATTTAGCACGGCCAATGCACCCTAACCAGTACGTCTTTCGGACTGTGGGAGGAAACTGGAGCACCCGGAGGAAACCCAGGCAGACACAAGGAGAACATGCAGGCTCCGCACAGACAGTGAACCGAGGCCAGGAATCGAACCCGGGTCCCTGGCGCTGTGAGGCAGCATTGCTAACCCACTGTGCCACCCAGGGTTACAGATCCTGTTACAGATCAGTGCCCCTTTGTACCGACTGAGGCGTCTCGCTCACAACCCGTATCGTGCCACCCCTGCCTGCCCCGTCTGAAAAGGATGTTGGCTCTTGCAGATGTTTCCTTCCCTCAGCCTAACGGTCGAGCTTCCCCTGAAATACGCAGGGCTCGTCCTGCGGCTGGCTTCACCGATGTGATTAAAGAGGATGCCGGATTGTGTGGAACAGTTCGCCAGTCATTGCAACGCCAGTGGCTTTCCTGTTAAAGAGGAAAGGGTGATGGTTAAGAGAGAATCGGATTCACAGCAGGGTGGCATTAACCCTTGCTTGGTGTTGCAGCTTTGTAGAACCTTAGTGAGGCCCCACTTGGAATGTAGTGTTCAGTTCTGGTTGCCGCACTACCAGAAGGATGTGGAGGCTTTGGAGAGGATACAGAAAAGATTTACCAGGATGTTGCCCTGGTAGGGAGGGCATTAGCTATGAGGAGAGGTTGGAGGTTGGTTTGTTCTCACTGGAGCGACGGAGGTTGAGGGGCAACCTGATGGAAGTCTACAAGATTATGAGGGGCAGAGTGGTTAGTCAGAAGCTTTTTTCCCCCAGGGTGGAAGAGTCAGTTACTAAGGGGCACAGGTTTAAGGTGCGAGGGGCAAGGTTTAAAGGAGATGTACGAGGCAGATTTTTTACACAGAGGATGGTGGGTGCCTGGAACTCGCTGCCGGGGGAGGGAGTGGAAGCAGATATGACAGTGAGCTTTAAGGGGTATCTGGACAAATACATGAATAGGATGGGAACAGAGGGATATGGTCCCTGGAAGGGTAGGGGGATTTAGTTGAGACAGGGGGGCAGCATGGTTGAGATTTGAGCCATGGACTCTGGAACATGTGAAAATTTTCATCTGCTGACAGTCACCTTCCCGACAATCTCTTCCCCTCTCCCAACAGACCCGATATTTGTGGGCTCTACCTTCATGCCGGACAGCGAGGGCGACAAGATCTATTTCTTCTTCACCGAGACCAGACACAAGCCGGACCTGCTGCAGAGGATGAGCCTGTCTTTGGTAGCCCGAGTGTGCAAGGTGAGGCAGGTCCCTCAGCAATGGCGTTGCCTCTTTGGAGGGTGGCAAAGTCCGCCACACCCCGTGGGCCAACTCTGATGGAAGCATACCGTGTTCCAGACAAAAGTGTACCCCTTGGAGGAACGCCTTATCTGTTCAGAGGCGGATCACCCTTGCTTGCTCTGTTGACCCACCAGAAGGAACTCCCAATTCTAGGCAATTAAAGACTTACCCCAATGTATAAATCAAAGATTGAGGTTCAACAAAGAAACTTCATTACTCCCATCACACAAGGCCTCATCCTGGGCCAATCCAAGCTTCCCCCCCACCCCCAATTCCCAACATATTCTTATTTATATTGAGTCAGCTGGTCACCACATCAGTTTGTCATTGGCTACGTAGTTTACTGGGTCAGCTGACCTTCACAGCTCATCACCATTGGTTGCACTACAACAGGCAGCATGGTAGCACAGTGGGTTAGCACTGCTGTCTCACAGTGCCAGGGACCTGGGTTTGATTCCCAGACTCGGGTCACTGTCTGTATGAAGTTTGCACGTTCTGTCCGTGTCTGCATGGGTTTCCTCCTGGTGCTCCGGTTTCCCCTCTCAGTCTGAAAGACGTGCGGGTTAGGTTGATTGACCATGCTAAAATTACCCCTTAGTGTCCTGAGATGTGTAGGTTCGAGGAATTAGCAGGTAAAATGTGTAGGGATATGGGGTAGGGCCTGGGTGGGATTGTGGTCGGTGCAGACTCGATGGGCCGAAGGGCCTCTTTCTGCACTGTAGGGTTCTATGATTCTATGAGATCCAGTGTTATCATCGTTACGTTCTAACACATAGCTACCCTGTGACTGCACTGAGCCTGTTAGACACGATGTGGAGATGCCGGCATTGGACTGGGGTAAACACAGTAAGAAGTCTTGACGATGTTTGCCCTGTCGTCAGGTGAATGGAGAGTTCTGGCCTCAGACAGAGCATATAACAGCACAGGCAGTTTACAGATTACTGATTAGAATGCGAGTCTTCACAACTGACCTGCTATTCAAGTCTTAAAGAGGCCGACAATGTGAGTGGAAGGAGCATCGCTCAACAATCACCAGGCAAGACTGTTCCCTTCCTTTTGGCGAACACTTCAGTAGTCATGGGCATTCAGCCTCTGATCTTCGGGTAAGCGTTCTCCAAGGTGGCCTTCACGACACACGACAGCACAGAGTCGCTGAGCAGAGACTGATAGCCAAGTTCCGCACACATGAGGACGGTCTCAACCGGGATCTGGGGTTCATGTCATACTATCTGTAACCCCCAAGACTTGCCTGGGTTTGCAAAACCTCACTTACTGTACTGTCTGGAGACAATACACATCTCTTTAACCTGTGCTCAGTGCTCCTTCCACTCACATTGTCAGCCTCTTTAAGACTTGAATAGCAGGTCAGTTGTAAAGACTCGCATTCTAATCAGTAATCTGTAAACTGTGTGTGCTGTTATACGTTCTGTCTGAGGCCAGAACTCTCCATTCACCTGACAAAGAGGTTAGCTCGAAAGCTTGTGAGTTTACTATCAAATAAATCGGCTGGACTTAAACCTGGTGTTGTCAGACTCCTTACCCCGTTAGACACAGCATGAAGCCTGACTAGGTCCCAAAAACTTTCTATTTTGATTTAAATGTGAGGAAACTCACTGGGGACGGCACAGTGGGGTTTAGCACTGCTGCCCCACTGCACCAGGGACCCCGGGTTCAATTCTCGGCTCTGTGCAGGTCACTGTCTGTATGGAGTCTGCAATTCTCCCCGTGCCTGCATGGGTTTCCTCCGAGTGCTTCAGTTTCCTCCCACAGTCCGAAAGACATGCTGGTTAGGGTACATTGGCCGTGCTAAATTGCCCCTTAGTGTCAGGGGGACCAGCAAGGTAAATACATGGGGTTACAGGGACAGGACTTGGGTGGAATTGTTGTCGGTGCAGGCTCGATGGGCCAAAAGGTCTCTTTCTGCACTGTATGATTCTATGCCTTGTAATCCAAAGACCCAGGGTAAAGACCCAGGTGCCTGAGTTCAAATGCCTCCACTGCAAATTTGAATGCAAGACAAACCTGGAATAAAACAGACGAACGATATCCACAAAACCATTATCAAATGTCGGAAAAACCCCATCTGGTTCACTTGTGTCCTTTAAGGATGGAAACCTGCTCCCCTGTAATCTTGCACACAAGCTTGTAACAAAGGTTAAAGCAAGTATGCAAGTATTTTAAAAGCGGGGTTTACGTGTATAAGAGAAAGATTGCTTAATTGGAACTGAAGTAGTGATAAGTTAGAAGTTAAGTGTTTGTTTCTTTTCACTTTGAAAGATTACTTCATGGTTAAGAGTTAAACTGTTTCATTTTTAAGAACATAGAACATGGGAAAACTACAGCACAAACAGCCCCTTCGGCCCACAAGTTGTGCCGATGATATCCACACCTACTAAGTTTACCTATAACCCTCAATTCTATTAAGTCCCATGTCCTCATCCAGAAGTCTCTTGAAAGACCCTCTTGAATTTGCCTCCACCACCACCGACGGCAGTCGATTCCACTCACCCACCACCCTCTGAGTGAAAAACTTACCCCTGACATCTCCTCTGTACCTGCTCCCCAGCACCTTAAACCTGTGCCCTCTTGTAGCGACCATTTCAGCCCTTGGAAAAAGCCTCTGAGAATCCACCCGATCAAATACCTCTCAACATCTTCTACATCTCTATCAGGTCACCTCTTATCCTTCGTCTCTCCAAGGAGAAAAGATCGAGCTCCCTCAACCTATCCTCATAAGGCATGCCACCCAATCCAGGCAACATCCTTGTAAATCTCCTTTTATACTTAAATCGTGTCATGAATACATCTTTTAACTTGAATTTGTTAGTGGAATTATTCCTGGAGTAAAAGTTTTTTGCCGGTCTGGCTGACATGTAACTCAAGACACACAAACAATGTGTTCTTAACTGCTCCCCCCCCCCCACCCACCACCCCCGTAATGACCCAAAAATCACACAAAGTTTTCTAAGGTATTTCTGATTCTGCCCAAACTAACTGAGCTTGGCCTCCCCGCCCAGAGCGATGTCGGTGGACAGCGAGTGTTGCAGAAACGGTGGACCACCTTCCTCAAGGCCCAGCTACTGTGCTACCTCCCCGAGGACCAGTTCCCCTTCTACGTGCTCCAGGATATGTTTGTCTCCAAGGATGAGGAGGGGTCAGTGTTTTATGGAATCTTCAGATCACAGTGGTAAGCCCAACGCTCTCTCTGCTTGGCTGTTGAGTGTGGGTGGGGTTGTCCCATCGAACATGTTAGATGCTGGTGGCTGAGTCATGTCTGGCAGCCGTTATTGGAGGCGTAATTGGAACGGGAAGAGTAATAAGTTAGAAGCAGCCAGTGGGTGTTGTGCATCACTCATTAGACATTGTGTGCGAACCGTTAAAGATAAGAATAAGATAAAGTTTATTTAATAGTGTCACAAGTCAGGCTTACATTAACACTGCAGTGAAGTTACTGTGAAAATCCCCGGGTCGCCGCACTCCCGTTCAGGTCCACTGAGGGAGAATTTTGAGTTTCTAGTTTTATTTATTAGTGTCACAAGTTGGCTTACATTAACACAGCAATGAAGTTACCGTCAAAATCCCCTTAGTCGCCACACTCCTGTTCGGGTTACACCGAGGGAGAATTTAGTACTTAACCAGCACGTCTTTCGGACTGTGGGAGGAAGCCGGAGCACCCGGAGGAAACCCACGCAGACACGGGGAGAATGTGCAGACTCCACACAGACAGTGACCCGAGCCGGGAATCGAACCCGGATCCCTGGCTAACCCACTGTGCCGACGTGAGGGGGGAAACAGAGTGCGAGTCCGCCACGCGCCAGACACTGGCCAAACAAACCGGCAGAAAGTCGAAGGTTAAAACACCAAATTCTGTTTAGGAATGCGGGACTTTAATTAAGACGTGAATTTTATTTCTGAAAATGGACGCAGAATCTGGATTGTTGTGGGTGAAATCTCGAAGGGACGATAAATTCACCCGCCCCACCCCACCCCCTCACCCCTAACCCATGGTTTTAATGAAGCCTAAAATGTGGACCTTTTTCGAATACAAGCTCCCTGGTGGTGCGTCCTGCAGGTGTATGTCATGTGGGAGTGTCACTCGAGAGAGATTATACCCTGTACATAGAAGCAGTGACGCCCATCATGTAGAGGGTGTTGGCCACAGATAGATTCATGGAATCCGTACACTGCAGAAGGAGGCCATTCAGCCCATCGGGTCTGCACCACCTCTCCCATAGATAGGCCCTATCCCCGTCACCTCACGTATTTACCCCGCTAATTCCTCCCTCCAACCACCCCCCCCCCCACCCCCGCCGCGAAACTGATTATCCATCTCGGTCTGCCTTTGCGTGAAAGGATTTTGCGCGGCTCCCATCTCACTTTGTTAACATCCTCCGTACTTTTCCTTGTGTTTTAGGTTCCGTGGCGTCTCCGACAGCACCGCGGTCTGTGCCTTCGCGTTGCCTGACGTTCAGGAGGTCTTCAAAGGGCAGTACAAACAACTGAACAGGGAGACGCTGACTTGGTCACTATATCCTGACAGTCCGGGTCCGAGACCCGGTGCCGTGAGTTACATTCCTTGCCGCTTAAAAAGGACCCTTCCATCGCAAATAAATAGTGAAACACTGACCTGCGGATTCAGAATCCCAATTCTGCGAGGCCACATTCCTTCTTAAAGGACAGATTGCTTCTGAGCAACCTCAATCATCAGGGGTGGCACGGTGGGTTAGCACCGCTGTCTCATAGCGCCAAGGACCCGGGTTCGATTCCAGCCTCGTGTCACTGTCTGTGTGGAGTCTGCAGATTCTACCCGTGTCTGCGTGGGTTTCCTCCGGGTGCTCCGGTTTCCTCCCACAGTCCAAAAGAGTTAAAGTAAAAGTTTATTTATTAGTGTCACAAGTTGTCTGACATTATCACTGCAGTGAAGTTACTGTGAAAATCCCCTTAGTCACCACTCTCCTGTTCGGGTTACAATGAGGGAGAATTTAGCACGGCCAATGCACCCTAACCAGCACGTCTTTCGGACTGTGGGAGGAAACCGGAGTGAGATTGTGGTCGGTGCAGACTCGATGGGCTGAATGGCCTCCTTATACACTGTAGGGATTCTATGATCGGGGAGCATCCAAATGGTGCACTGGGGGGTTATCCCTTCGGAGAGCCCCAGGTGAGATAATTTGCCCAGAAATGCAAATATCCTTTGGGTGATTAACCTGTGAAGGGAACTGTCCAAAAGGGAGACTTCAACTGCAAACTTCACATAGTTCCACCTGAATTAGACCAAATGTCAGAAGAATTAAAACCACTTCTAACTTCTGGATAACCAGGGGAGCCCACATACCACTACTCACCACCCCTGACCCTCTACACTGTCCCCCATCAAACACTGCCAGGACAGGTACAGCACGGGGTTAGATACAGAGTAAAGCTCCCTCTACACTGTCCCCGCATCAAACACTCCCAGGACAGGTACAGCACGCGGTTAGATACAGAGTAAAGCTCCCTCTACACTGTCCCCCCATCAAACACTCCCAGGACAAGTACAGCACGGGGTTAGATACAGAGTAAAGCTCCCTCTACACTGTCCCCCCATCAAACACTCCCAGGACAGGTACAGCACAGGGTTAGATACAGAGTAAAGCTCCCTCTACACTGTCCCCGCATCAAACACTCCCAGGACAGGTACAGCACGGGGTTAGATACAGAGTAAAGCTCCCTCTACACTGTCCCCCCATCAAACACTCCCAGGACAGGTACAGCACGGGGTTAGATACAGAGTAAAGCTCCCTCTACACTGTCCCCGCATCAAACACTCCCAGGACAGGTACAGCACGGGGTTAGATACAGAGTAAAGCTCCCTCTACACTGTCCCCATCAAACACTCCCAGGACAGGTACAGCACGGGGTTAGATACAGAGTAATGCTCCCTCTACACTGTCCCCCTTCAAACACTCCCAGGACAAGTACAGCACGGGGTTAGATACAGAGTAACTATATTCTGCCTCTCACCTCTTTCCTGTATGACTGTCGTTCCTGCAGTGTAACACTGAGCCTTCCATGGATTCAACACTGAACCTTGTGAAAGACATTTTTATGATGAATGAGGCAGTGCAGCCCATTGGAAAGAGGCCACAGCTAGTGAACCTGAAGGAGCAGTACGTGAAGATAGCAGTGGACACCGTCCTCTCCACCAACTCAGTGAAGCACAAGGTCATGTTCCTCATCACAGGTAGGTACATCTGAGTCACAAATATGCTTACATTAACACTGCAATGAAGTTATTGTGAAAATCCCCAAGTCGCCACACTGCTGGTCGGGCACACTAAAGGGCAGTTTAGCACAGCTAACCCACCCTAACCCACACACCCTCCAAAGGGATAACCCCCCAGTGCATCATTTGGACATCTTTGGACACCAAGATACAATTTAGCATGGCCAATCCGCCTAACCTGCAATTCTTTTGGACTGTGGGGGGAAACTGGAGCACCCGGACAAAATCCACGCAGACACGGGGAGAACGTGCAGACTCCGCACAGACAGTGACCCGAGCTGGGAATCAAACCCGGGACACTGACACTGTGAAGAAGCAGTGCTAACCCACTGTGCTGCCCACCTTCCAATTCCTGGAAATACCAAGCCAACCCTTGTCGCTGTTCGCTGGCACTCGTTCTCGGTGTGCCTGCCTGAAGAGCGAGAGAAACGAAAGGGAGGATTGGGCCCACATCGCAGACGGCAGAGCCTGCACACAACCAAGTTTCATATCCTGATCTATGAAAGCTAAAAACGGAAGCAGGTATTTCACAGACGCCTCGGTTCAAATAGACTGATTTGTCAGTACTGTTAAACCATCTGTGGGTAGGAAATGGCACCTTCCTGCCTGGTGATACAGTGCCTCACAGCACCAGGGACCCGGGTTCGATTCCCTGCTCGGGTCACTATCTGTGTGGAGTCTGCACGTTCTCCCAGTGTCTGCGTGGGTTTCCTTCGCGTGCTCCACTTTCCTCCCACATCCCAAAGATGTGTAGGTTAGGTGGATTGGCCATGCTAAATTGTCCCTTAGTGTCCAAAGATGTGCAGGTTAGGTAGAATGGCCATGCTAAATTGTCCCTTAGTGTCCAAAGATGTGCAGGTTAGCTAGAATGGCCATGCTAAATTGCCTCTTAGTGTGGGGGGGACTAGCAGGGTAAATACATGGGGCTATGGGGGAGATTGTGGTTGGTGCAGACTCGATGGGCCAAATGGCGTCTTTCTGCACTGTATGGATTCTATAAATTCTATAATTTTATAAAGTCTCTATGAGATCACCCCCACATTTGTCTGAACTCCAGCGAAAACAATCCTAAACTCATCAATCTCTCCTCGTACATCAGTCAGCCCATCCATCCCCGGATTCTGTTGAGTTTCTGTGCCGCTGAGTTCACTCTGCTCTCTTCCTTCCCCAGCCCGTGGTTTCCTGCACAAAGCCCTGCGTGTGAAGGCCGCCTCATACATCATCGAGGAGCTCCAACTCTTCCCGAGCCCGCAGACCGTCTACAGCCTGGTGCTGTCAGCTAATAAGGTCAGCACCCTCCCCTCCTCACCCCGCGTCCCTTAACCCGTCAGTTGTGAAAGTGTGGGGTGGCCCGAGAGCTAGCCGTTGGCCAATTGGTAAGTCAGGGTGTCTCAGATCACCTCCACCTCCACTGGCGAGGGAGGAGAGGTGCTGTCCGATTGCCCAGTAGACAGGTAGGTCTGTGCACAGGTTCAAATCGGTGCCTTCACTTCGATATCTACAGCCATGGAGCAACAGGGTAGCAACTGGCACCAACCCTGTATTGAAGATCTCTCCAAATGCTGTACCTGTCCTGGGAGTGTTTGATGGGGGACAGTGTAGAGGGAGCTTTACTCTGTATCTAACCCCGTGCTGTACCTGTCCTGGGAGCGTTTGATGGGGGACAGTGTAGAGGGAGCTTTACTCTGAATCTAACCCCGTGCTGTACCTACCCTGGGAGTGTTTGATGGGGGACAGTGTAGAGGGAGCTTTACTCTGTATCTAACCCCGTGCTGTACCTGTCCTGGGAGTGTTTGATGGGGGAACAGTGTAGAGGGAGCTTTACTCTGTATCTAACCCCATGCTGTACCTGTCCTGGGAGTGTTTGATGGGGGACGGTGTAGAGGGAGCTTTACTCTGTATCTAACCCCGTGCTGTACCTGTCCTGGGAGTGTTTGATGAGGGGACAGTGTAGAGGGAGCTTTACTCTGTATCTAACCCCGTGCTGTACCTGTCCTGGGAGTGTTTGATGGGGGGACAGTGTAGAGGGAGCTTTACTCTGTATCTAACCCCGTGCCGTACCCGTCCTGGGAGTGTTTGATGGGGGGACAGTGTAGAGGAAACTCTACTCTGATAGATGTGGTTGTTAATGGTTCTCTGTGGCTGGTGCTCACGCGAAAGCTTGTGACCCCCTCTCTGCGCTTTCTGTCTCTCTTCCCCCCAGGGATTTCTGTACATTGGGTCATCCATCGGAGTGCTGCAGGTGCCTCTCTCTAACTGTTCCGCTTATCTGAGCTGCGGGGAATGTGTTTTGTCCAGAGACCCGTACTGCGCCTGGGATATACAGGACAAGGCCTGCAGAGAGACCAGGAACCAGCCAAACATGTGAGTGTGCCCCCTCCCCACTCCCTCCTGGCAGCAGGTTACATCCCTGGCACCGTGTGTTGCCCCCCACTCTGCCCCCCAACCCGCTCCCACCCCGGAGCTGGATAAGGGCGACTCATAATTCGGAATGGGTGTTGTTGCACCCCTATCTGTCTCCTGTGTCTCTGGGTGTGTGATCAGACTCTGGAATGGTGTCACCGTGGCCTACCCCAGGAATAGCTACATTTGACACTCTGCACTAGGGGCCACAGTTACCCTGGGTCACCTCTCCACGTCTTTCTCTCTCGACTGCCCCCTCCTACACCCCATCATTCTCCGTTGCGGAGTTGGGTGGAGTAATTGTGGACTGGGGAGTTAGGAAGTTAGAATTTGGTGTTTGTAATATTGTAACGGGGGGAAAGCATTGCATGGTCCTGTGAAAAGGTGGTGCGTTTTCTGTGCTTAGGGATTAAAAATGCAAGTACGCAGAGAGCTCAAACTGAAACATTTTTGTCAAGGGGCTAAGTAGCAGTTTTTACCAAGTTAACAGGCTTTTGAATTCAGCCAATCAGTTTGAATCAGACACCAAAAACTTAATTAAATTTAAATCTGATGATTTTGACTATCTGGGACCAGATTAGGAAATACTGATGTCATCACGGGTATAAAAGAAGGGGAAAGGGGGTCAAAGGAGGAAGAGCGACTGCCACCTGCCAGAGATAACAGCTCTTAGCTCTCTCTGTCTCACTGTATCTCTGACTCTCACTGTATCTCTGTCTCTCACTGTATCTCTGTCTCTCACTATATCTCTGACTCTCACTGTATCTCTGTCTCTCACTGTATCTCTGTCTCTCACTATATCTCTGACTCTCACTGTATCTCTGTCTCTCACTATATCTCTGTCTCTCTCTCTCTGTCTCTCACTGTATCTCTGTCTCTCTCTCTCTGTCTCTCACTGTATCTCTGTCTGTGCCTCTCTCTGCCTCTGTCTGTCTTTTTTTTTCTCTCTCTCTCTGTTTCTCTCTCTGTCTCTCGCTCTCGTTCTGTCTCTGTCTCTCGCTCTCGTTCTGTCTCTGTCTCTCGCTCTCGTTCTGTCTCTATCTCTCGCTCTCGTTCTGTCTCTGTCTCTCGCTCTCGTTCTGTCTCTCGCTCTCGTTCTGTCTCTGTCTCTCGCTCTCGTTCTGTCTCTCGCTCTCGTTCTGTCTCTCGCTCTCGTTCTGTCTCTCGCTCTCGTTCTGTCTCTCGCTCTCGTTCTGTCTCTCGCTCTCGTTCTGTCTCTCGCTCTCGTTCTGTCTCTCGCTCTCGTTCTGTCTCTCGCTCTCGTTCTGTCTCTCGCTCTCGTTCTGTCTCTGTCTCTCGCTCTCGTTCTGTCTCTGTCTCTCGCTCTCGTTCTGTCTCTGTCTCTCGCTCTCGTTCTGTCTCCCGCTCTCGCTCTCGTTCTGTCTCCCGCTCTCGCTCTCGTTCTGTCTCTCGCTCTCGCTCTCGTTCTGTCTCTCGCTCTCGTTCTGTCTCTCGCTCTCGTTCTGTCTCTCGCTCTCGTTCTGTCTCTCGCTCTCGTTCTGTCTCTCGCTCTCGTTCTGTCTCTCGCTCTCGTTCTGTCTCTCGCTCTCGTTCTGTCTCTCGCTCTCGTTCTGTCTCTCGCTCTCGTTCTGTCTCTCGCTCTCGTTCTGTCTCTCGCTCTCGTTCCGTCTCTCGCTCTCGTTCCGTCTCTCGCTCTCGTTCCGTCTCCCGCTCTCGTTCCGTCTCCCGCTCTCGTTCCGTCTCCCGCTCTCGTTCCGTCTCCCGCTCTCGTTCCGTCTCCGTCTCCCGCTCTCGTTCCGTCTCCGTCTCCCGCTCTCGTTCCGTCTCCGTCTCCCGCTCTCGTTCCGTCTCCGTCTCCCGCTCTCGTTCCGTCTCCGTCTCCCGCTCTCGTTCCGTCTCCGTCTCCCGCTCTCGTTCCGTCTCCGTCTCCCGCTCTCGTTCCGTCTCCGTCTCCCGCTCTCGTTCCGTCTCCGTCTCCCGCTCTCGTTCCGTCTCCGTCTCCCGCTCTCGTTCCGTCTCCGTCTCCCGCTCTCGTTCCGTCTCCGTCTCCCGCTCTCGTTCCGTCTCCGTCTCCCGCTCTCGTTCCGTCTCCGTCTCCCGCTCTCGTTCCGTCTCCGTCTCCCGCTCTCGTTCCGTCTCCGTCTCCCGCTCTCGTTCCGTCTCCGTCTCCCGCTCTCGTTCCGTCTCCGTCTCCCGCTCTCGTTCCGTCTCCGTCTCCCGCTCTCGTTCCGTCTCCGTCTCCCGCTCTCGTTCCGTCTCCGTCTCCCGCTCTCGTTCCGTCTCCGTCTCCCGCTCTCGTTCCGTCTCCGTCTCCCGCTCTCGTTCCGTCTCCGTCTCCCGCTCTCGTTCCGTCTCCGTCTCCCGCTCTCGTTCCGTCTCCGTCTCCCGCTCTCGTTCCGTCTCCGTCTCCCGCTCTCGTTCCGTCTCCGTCTCCCGCTCTCGTTCCGTCTCCGTCTCCCGCTCTCGTTCCGTCTCCGTCTCCCGCTCTCGTTCCGTCTCCGTCTCCCGCTCTCGTTCCGTCTCCGTCTCCCGCTCTCGTTCCGTCTCCGTCTCCCGCTCTCGTTCCGTCTCCGTCTCCCGCTCTCGTTCCGTCTCCGTCTCCCGCTCTCGTTCCGTCTCCGTCTCCCGCTCTCGTTCCGTCTCCGTCTCCCGCTCTCGTTCCGTCTCCGTCTCCCGCTCTCGTTCCGTCTCCGTCTCCCGCTCTCGTTCCGTCTCCGTCTCCCGCTCTCGTTCCGTCTCCGTCTCCCGCTCTCGTTCCGTCTCCGTCTCCCGCTCTCGTTCCGTCTCCGTCTCCCGCTCTCGTTCCGTCTCCGTCTCCCGCTCTCGTTCCGTCTCCGTCTCCCGCTCTCGTTCCGTCTCCGTCTCCCGCTCTCGTTCCGTCTCCGTCTCCCGCTCTCGTTCCGTCTCCGTCTCCCGCTCTCGTTCCGTCTCCGTCTCCCGCTCTCGTTCCGTCTCCGTCTCCCGCTCTCGTTCCGTCTCCGTCTCCCGCTCTCGTTCCGTCTCCGTCTCCCGCTCTCGTTCCGTCTCCGTCTCCCGCTCTCGTTCCGTCTCCGTCTCCCGCTCTCGTTCCGTCTCCGTCTCCCGCTCTCGTTCCGTCTCCGTCTCCCGCTCTCGTTCCGTCTCCGTCTCCCGCTCTCGTTCCGTCTCCGTCTCCCGCTCTCGTTCCGTCTCCGTCTCCCGCTCTCGTTCCGTCTCCGTCTCCCGCTCTCGTTCCGTCTCCGTCTCCCGCTCTCGTTCCGTCTCCGTCTCCCGCTCTCGTTCCGTCTCCGTCTCCCGCTCTCGTTCCGTCTCCGTCTCCCGCTCTCGTTCCGTCTCCGTCTCCCGCTCTCGTTCCGTCTCCGTCTCCCGCTCTCGTTCCGTCTCCGTCTCCCGCTCTCGTTCCGTCTCCGTCTCCCGCTCTCGTTCCGTCTCCGTCTCCCGCTCTCGTTCCGTCTCCGTCTCCCGCTCTCGTTCCGTCTCCGTCTCCCGCTCTCGTTCCGTCTCCGTCTCCCGCTCTCGTTCCGTCTCCGTCTCCCGCTCTCGTTCCGTCTCCGTCTCCCGCTCTCGTTCCGTCTCCGTCTCCCGCTCTCGTTCCGTCTCCGTCTCCCGCTCTCGTTCCGTCTCCGTCTCCCGCTCTCGTTCCGTCTCCGTCTCCCGCTCTCGTTCCGTCTCCGTCTCCCGCTCTCGTTCCGTCTCCGTCTCCCGCTCTCGTTCCGTCTCCGTCTCCCGCTCTCGTTCCGTCTCCGTCTCCCGCTCTCGTTCCGTCTCCGTCTCCCGCTCTCGTTCCGTCTCCGTCTCCCGCTCTCGTTCCGTCTCCGTCTCCCGCTCTCGTTCCGTCTCCGTCTCCCGCTCTCGTTCCGTCTCCGTCTCCCGCTCTCGTTCCGTCTCCGTCTCCCGCTCTCGTTCCGTCTCCGTCTCCCGCTCTCGTTCCGTCTCCGTCTCCCGCTCTCGTTCCGTCTCCGTCTCCCGCTCTCGTTCCGTCTCCGTCTCCCGCTCTCGTTCCGTCTCCGTCTCCCGCTCTCGTTCCGTCTCCGTCTCCCGCTCTCGTTCCGTCTCCGTCTCCCGCTCTCGTTCCGTCTCCGTCTCCCGCTCTCGTTCCGTCTCTTTGTCTCTCTCTCTCCCGCGAGAGTGACAGAGAGAGAGAGAGACAAAGAGAGAATCACTGTCTCTCATAGTTTCATCTGTGTCTTAAAGAAAGCATCGTCTCGCTAGCGCAGGGACAAAGAGGAATGAAGTTCCAGACAGAAGAATCAACAGAAAGGGCCCAGAATATTCTGGAAGAGACAAAACCTGGTTGTAATTGAGAGAGTGACTGAAGGCTAATTTTGTTAATGAGTAAGACTTACATTTATTGGAACAGCATTTTATTAGAATCTTGTTTAATTTGGGAATAGTTTGAAGGGATTTATTCAGTTTAATAGTTTAGTTAATTTGCTCACCATCAGATAAATAAATTGTTCGGTGATGATCTGAAGAGAATGTCGGAGAGTTATTTAGTATTAGCGGTTGCTGAATAGTAGTACAGATTATAGAGTGAGGTATTCCTCTCTGGGGGTTTTGGGGTTAGCTCTCAAAGCGGACTCAGCCTCCACTTTATGAGATTCCACTCTCAGGGC